>NC_092858.1:12175282-12187128 GCF_032062135.1 Pyxicephalus adspersus
AATCCGCGATCGATGGCCGCGCGTACTTTCGCGCTTCCAGCGAGCGCGGATTTTATTGATGAATCAGGGGCATTGGCTCTGTCTGCTGTCCTCTTTTTCTTAGCTCTTAGCTCTCAGTTCCTGCAGTGGTCCCAACCAAACCATCCCAAGGCGTCCCATGCATGTTACTTGTAGGTTCAGTGTCTGCTTTTCTGTCACTGACAAGTCACATTTCCTGGGCTTGCATGACTGTGGCGGTCATGTACACATTGACACAGCTCAAGGAGGAGGAGCTCTCTGAAGGGGCAGAGGTTCTTTTAGCCTCAGCAGTAATGGTGGATGATGCTGTGACACCAGATCTTTAGTGTTAGGAATTCTGCTTAGAATGTCCCTAGTCTCTGTACCTAGCCCTGACTTTCTGCCTGATTACCGATGCCTCCTGTCTGACAACTGCCCTGACCTTATGTCTGACCACCAACACTGCCTAGTCTGCTGCCGGCACTGATCTTCTGCTTGAATACTGATGCCGTCTTGCCTGCCACCTACCCTGACCTTCTGTCCGACCACCAGCACTACCTAGTCTGCTGCCTGGACTGACCTTCTGCTTGATTACCAATGCCACCTATCTGCTATCTGCCCTGACCTTCTGTCTGAACACCAACACTGCCTAATCTACTGCCTGGATTGACCTTCTGCTTGATTACTGATGCCATTTTGCCTGCCACCTACCCTGACCTTCTGGCCAGTTACCAACGCCACCTTGTCTGCAGGCTGCCTGGACTTTCTGCCTGAATACTGATGCCACCTTCTCTGAGCTGCATTTCAGGACATGACTGACCCACAAGCTGTCTCACACAGAAGCCTACCTCTGCTGCTACTCGCTTTGGTGGGGTGATCCCTGGGGACGTGACCTGCTGCCGCCATACAGCAAAGAGTCCGGTGGTCACTAGGATTACTGACCCATCACACCTTGGAGAAAACCAGATATCAGTTGGATTCTGCACCCCGACAATCCTGCATTACCTGCCAGTAGAGAGATTGTAATAAAGTTTTGCTGCACAAGGATTGCAATAGGCTAATACATGAGTTAATATAGGAAAATAAACTTAATGATATACTAATTAATGCAGAGCTGCATTAATGTGTGTCATTTACATCTGTCTGGAGTTAAACTTTGATAACTTGTAACCAGTTAGTGTCAGAAAAACAAAAGAACAGCGAGATTTAACTTTCCTATTATTAAAAAGTTTGAAAACATCTGCCTTGTCCAATGATCAAACTACCTTCTTAATTCTAATTAGGCTATCAAATATCTTAGAAAAAAATGATGAGCCAATTAAAAGTGAACCATGCAATAAAAAAGCAATAGAATCGGCATCATTGGTATTCAGATTTGATGTGGAATAAGTGACACGGTTTGTCCTTTTCTCCACCTCCTGACAACCAAATGAAGGTGCGACATTCCATTATTGTAATAACCTCTCATTATGCATCTCAAATACCTGATTGTAATGATGTTTTCAAAGGCTTTTTATAAACACATAACTATTCATGACTAGCTTTGGTTGAGATATAAAAAAAAAAATGTAAAGTACAACAATCAGGGAAAGAAACAACAATCTGCAAGTCATTAATATGGTCACTGACTACTTTTACAAGTTTTTAGTTTGTTGCCAGTTTTATTGCTGTTGTCCATTTTTTGTTTATTTTGTAGGAAGCATAAAAAGACTTTTTCTTAACCACTGGAGTCTTATATTCTATTTTTCTCCAAGGCCAGGTTCAAATTTGCCTTTGGATTGAGTTAGCCTTGCCAGCTGCTCAGTCATTCCCACCATAGACACGTTTGACAGCGTGAGATCGGCAAATTTTTCTTCCAGACTACGTCAACCGATCTCCCGCCTGGGTCAGGTGACATAGGAAGAAGAACCAGAAAGAAGAGGCGAAGATGGTGTCGCCCAGCGTGCCAGCTTGGGGACGTATGCCGGGACAACGCGGGACCCGATTGAAGACACCTCCAGATGGATCAGACTGCCCTGTGGGATTGAAGGAAAGTATTTTTTTTCGTTTTAGGCACTTTTCAGTTTAGTTCCTCTTTAAGTTCCAGAGCATATTCTTTTATGTGGCAGCGTATCCATTCCTCACCAGGAAGGGCCCCAGTTGACAAAATGGCAGGGGTTTTGGCTGCTGCAATAATGCTAATATTAGACCCCCATTTTATATTTGCCCAGGTTCCCATTTTAAACTGTCCCTGTTCCCAGTCTACCCTAACATATTATATAATGCTTTTGTTCTAGCCAAACGGACGTTAACTTTTGATAAAGCATTTTATTTTCTTGGTTTTAATTGGGAAATAGAGAGTAGAAAAAATATTTTCTGTAATTTTTCCCAATGCAACTCTGTTTATCTTTTGGAGGAAAACCGACTATTTTTTTTACCTTCCTCTGGATCATCTATGTGTATAGGCTTCTGGACAGAAAATGTGGATTTTCTAATATATGTACGTTTATTCCTTTTTTTCCATTTTAATAGAACCCAAAGTTTTTTAGGTTTTTCCAACCTGAAGTTTTTCCAAACTGACTAATTATGCAACACACATACTTTAGTTGTGCACCCCCATTTATTTACTGTAAAATACAATCACCAAAGTCTGCTGAATAAATTGGAAGCACACTGGTACAGCTTTCATGTAGTGTAGCTGAATTGTAAACTCAAAGTAGCAAATAGGCTGGCCAGTTTTGATTTGTCACAGGTTTGGCAAATGTTCTGGGTTCACTGAGCCTATGGTTAATGTACCCAGCAGGCATTAAGTTTTGACTTAAACTTTAACTGTTTACCATTTGTTATTATCATAAATGTAAATGGGAAAGTAACCCACCTTTCACACTACTACAAGTACTCAGTTAGCTGCTGCCAGGTGCATAGCAAACTGCTGCTATCCATCCAGGTGCAGGAAACCACACTGTAGGTTGGCTCGTTTGCATGGAATATGCTTGCATTTTATTATTATTATTATTACACAGTATTTATATAGCTCCATCATATTACGCAGCGCTGTACAAAGTCCATAGTTGTGTCACTAACTGTCCCTCAATTGGGCTCACAATCTAATGTCCCTACTGTGGTCATATGTCATTTTTATACAGTCTAAGGTCAATTTTTTTAGAGGGAAGCCAATTAACCTCACTGCATGTTTTTGGGATGTGGGAGGAAACCGGAGTACCCGGAGGAAACCCACACAGACACGGGGAGAACCTGCAAACTCCATGCAGATAGTGTCCATTTTGCATTTGCATTGGCCCTGTGGTTCTTGCTTTATAGGAGAAAAATCTATGGCCAAAAGCAACAAGTTGCTTTCAGGAACAATGCCTCAACCCCACATCTATGCACAAAATAATTTCCCACCAAAAAATGTCCCCAATGGGAGCAGTTGGGACCATGGTTAAGCCTGCAGTGCATTGTTGCAGTCAGCAGCAGCAAGTCTGAAATGGCCTTTAGCAAGAGCCAATGTTGTTGGGATTTGTCCACTGAAATTTACAAAACAGCAAATCGTGACCAGCTGAAGTCCACATTGAACCCTACTAGCCAGATCTATGGCCCAAAAGCAAAGCATTTAATGCAGCATTGAAAATGAAAATGATAAAATATAATCAAGTGACTATTTTTTTTAGATTTTTTGAGTTTTTCTGTGAAACTCCTTGGCTGCATAATTTAAACACATGCAGGATTTATGTAGATAGATTAAAACTATGACCCTAATTCCATTTCACACTGCTTGGTAATTCAGCCGCCGCTAAATGAATACTAAATCCTGCCTTTCCATGCAAAAAAACACGCATTTTCTTCAAGAGCAGAACTTTGTTGTGTATCATTATACAGAGTCAGAATGCATTTGCTGACACAGGACATGCCTCGGAAAAGGACAAACTTGCTTGTTGTTGAGGCAAATGCGGACAATTGTACGATTAGGGGAACTTCCCATAAGTATTAAAGTGCCCCTGTCATGGAAGAAATATTGATTAAAAATGCCAGTTGGTTGAGTCTGGCTTCAGTATTTCATATTACCAGACTAAAAACAAGCGCTGAACATGGGGTTTTGCCTTTTGTAAAGTGAAAATTTATATTTCCATATTTTTATTAAGGTTTTAGAAAGCGTTTACAACTAAAAAAAGGGCTTGGGGAAGAACCATAGTAATGAAATAAAATATATCTGATAACAATTCTAAAATAACAAAATATCACAAAACAAAGGGTAGAGGAGAAATACAAGGGAGGGTAGAATGTAGGAAAAAAAATTACTTATTAAAATATGCTCAATAAAAATATTACAATGAAAAAGGTATATAACATTGAAGATTGAGAAACAGAATAGTAAAATCAGCAGGGCAGGTATTAAAGATGTCCAAGTTTGTTAAAAAACATCAAAGGTATCCTTAAGCATACAAGTAAACCTATCATTACCATTATACAGTTGGGTTTAGGGAGTACAACCTCAAAGGGAATAGTAGAGGACTTCCATGCTTTAGCGAGGACAATTTAAGCTGCTAGCAGGATTTACCTGGACAATTTCTTGATAGGTTGGGGCAGAGGTAGATCTATCTTACTAAACAAGGCACACTCTGGGGTTATATTTAAATACACTTAAAAAAAAACAATGGCAGCATACGAAAAACCTCTGCTCAGAATCCTGAGCAACAGGAAAGGCCATCAGATATGTTCCATCCTTCTCCTCTGAGGACACTCACAAAATCATGGTGTTAGATGATTATTGACCCATGAACCCATACAGTAAGCCTTACAGTTCAGCACGCCCTATTTATTCCCCCTAATGGTGTCACTTACAGCTCTGAGATCAAGCAAATAGCTGTCTGTCCTCTGATCTGCAGGCTGCAGCATCCCCGGTTTCCTTTTAGCTGTGAATTTTTTCTCAGCATCCCCAGCTCTGAGACTTTTCAGCTGAAGGGGATTTTAGAGTATGTGCTGCAGCCAATGAGTGCATTAGTTCCTGGCTTGATCTTGTTCTGCCATTGGCTACTAGTCCTTTAAAGGTTCTCATTTCCCTGGCACCAGTTGCCTGTTGAAGCTTTTAGCTAGTTTTTTCTGCTGGTGGTGTGATCTTCTGTTTAATTACCTGTTGCTGGCTGCATGTTTTCTGGACCTGAGATTATTGCTGCCTGGACCAACCTCTGCGTGCGACCCTGACTCTGCTTATCTTAACCCCTGGATACCTTGCTTGATTGACTGATACCTGTGAATGACCCTTGGCTCTGTGACCGGACTTGTCTCTGCTGGATCCTCCTGTACTGCGTATCTGTGGAAAACCAGGCAACTGACCTTAGACTGTCTAGCTCCCATTGTGTTCTCTGTTTTGCTTGTTGGGCTCCTGGTCCTCTGCCAGTTAACCCCAGATGCAATCCTTTGCACACCGAGGACAACTGTGTGCTGGGACGGGAAAACTGGCCTCTAGAGGCTGGGCAAGGACCTACTTTAGGTGAAGGGTGTGGTATCTGATTGGGAGATTGGCACTTGGTGAGTACCGGACTAGGGCCTTACCTATAGTAGGGAAGATGTGAAATGGTATCGGGAGATCCTGTCCAGCAACAGGTACCAACATAAAAGAGCTTCATAGTCTGACTCAAAAGGGGCCATTTTTAAAGAGATTTCAGATAAACTGAATGCTATTTCGGACCATTCTTCTGGCTCTAGATAGCCCTAGATCTAATTCCCAAGACAGTACGTAGGAGAGGTTAACATCTGTGGGCTGTGTATATTATAGAGATTTGGCCCATGGTGGCGTCAAGTGATTTACAGGAGTTCTCAAAAAAGACTCAAGTGGAAAGGATGGGACCCACCTTTGAATTTTTAAATATACTGTAGTAGGCAGAAACGTATGATGCCAGGTTCAAGGGGTTTTTGAAATCATATACCTTAGGTTTCACTGGAAAAGGGATTAAAGGGGCTGGATAGGGCCATGTGTATATATTTTTTGGCAGAATTGCTGCATTTTTTGGGGTTTAGATTCAGGGTGTCCTGGGAGAAATGGGTGGGCCAGGCGCTCCATCCCTTTTCCAGCCCAGAATTTGAGAATGGCACCGGAGCACCTGACCAATAATAATAAAATAAGCAGACCGGAGGGAAGTTGTAGCCTAAGGCCAGGTGGCTCAGGATGTCAGGCTATGTGCAGCCTGTGAGCTGGGAGAAGGTCTCTCGAATTTGAGGTCTGGTAGACCAGAGCGGGGAGGCATTTGTGATTAGTCTGCTTGGAAAGGAATCTGTCACTTGGAAATATCTGGTGCATCTGGAGAGCATGCGATCTTTTGAATGAGAGTAGTTCATTACCCTGTTATGTAAGCACCAGTGACCAAAATAGAACAAGGTTGAGACCCAGGGCTCTAACAAATGTAGTGTTGGGGAAATGTAGCAAAGGTGAGAATCACAAAGTAGACTTTTAAAGAACAAGTAATTTTGCTTTGAATGACAGATTGCCTTTAAAATATAGAAAAAGAAGTGAAAGAAAGTTTCAGCTCTCAGGTTGTTAGGTAAAATCAATAATTATGTATTGATATAGCTCAGATCTCATACATAATTATTATACATACATCATCTAAACATATATCTAGTCTAGTTAATGTGTCACCAGGCTGGAGTATATATACAAGACAGAATTGCTCTAGCTATTTTAACCATATTTGTCTTATGCGAACCCAACACGTTTCACCTTCCTAGGCTTCCTCAGGGTAGCTTAACCTTAAGATCTGTACAGTCTATACATGAATAAAATAAAAGGAAAAGCAGTAAGATATACAGCAATATATAGTAATATAGCAGAAACAAAGAAATTTACATAACCAAAGCATAAAATGATGCGATATAATCTATGAAAGGTGGTGTTATGTTACGTGTTGACTTATAAGTCACATATAAATGTAATGCTTGAATGAGATATTGATTATTGTAAACCATTTCATATGGCGTAGTTGTGTTTTGAAAGCTAGATATAAATGTAATAGTTTAAAAATATTAGGGTTATATATGTGGGCAATTATTTAGAAATATATGCGTATAAGTTTAAATTATTTAATACAACCAGATATATGTTGGATATAGATTGCCAGTATGGCTACTTATTTTAGGTTGCTAGTGCATAGATAGACACAAATGGTATCCCAAGAATTCCCTGTAAAAACAATACTTATTATTATGTAAGTCCCATTTCATTGCTAAACTCAGGGTAACCATATTAATACAGTATTGATTAAGTCAGTCGGTGTTTCCTGCCAGGTCAATACAGATTACTGAAACATTTTTGTATTTTGTAAGTTTTATTTAATGTTCTTTCAGGGGGCAATTACTTGTTAACCTTACTACAAATGATTCAGATTTAACAGTAGAAATAACCAGCACAAGTGATTGCATTATATTGGATCATTGCCCTGTCTGCAGAATGTCCATTTCAGACCTTTACGAAATGCGCAGAGAAACAGCCAGTCTCATCTTCTGACATGTTCCCCATAATTAATATTTACATAGCACTCCCGTGAGAGACAACGAAGCCGGCTGGTTTAGCTGCTTCATTTGTGGCATTCTTCATAATTATACAAAAGACTCATTTTACTTATTCTGTACAGTAAATGTTGTTGCTGTAATATTTAAAGTGGACGTGTAAATACCCGAATCTCCTTACCCAAATCAAACCCCCTGCTTGATAGTAGGCACCCCCAAGCACCCATAATTACAGATCCCACTGCCGTCCACCATTGCAATCCCTTCCAAGATTTAGCAAGAATAGATTTCACTGAGAAGGGATTTCCTTGCACTCCGTTTGATGGGAAAATTAAACCTCCATGATTGTAAAGGCAAAAGTACTGCAGACCTCTTATTGCTCTCCAGCATCCTATTTCTTGTTAAGGAAAATTTGGGGTTCTGCAGCAAATCCAAATTTGGGGTGGCTAAATTTGCATTTTCCAATTCAGTTAAATAGGAGTGGTTGGGGGTGGTGGCTGAACCTGCAGTAGAATGCTGCAGTTAAAAGCAAATCCTAAATGGCCCTTAGTGTGCAGCTAGCACAGGACAGCTTGTGTTAGTAAAATACCTTTGACACCACAATAAAAAATAAATAAAAATATATATACCAAAACACATATTTCTTTTACAATTTTCATTTACAACTTATTAAAATAAATACCTTGCAGGGTCATCTGAAGGTTGTTGCATGTTAACTAGCTGACCTCACACACAATCCCCTTTTTTCTTTTTTATACATTGTGAGTGTGCAAACTATTGTTTATTAAAGTGTAAGGTTGTGTTTTATGTGCTTTGCCTTTTGTTTTATTATTTTCTTGCTGTAAGCAGCCAGTGCTATTTATGGCAGTGAACATTCCATTGCATTTTTTTTTTTTTTTTTTACAATTTCATACATTATTTCTCGCTGCACTTGGAATGGATCAGCTAATGTTATCACTTGCTTGTAATGTTCTGGTTGAGTACAGCATTTAGGATGGAAAGATATAGAAATAAATAAAAAAATGTACATCATTACTCTTTGGCTTTCCAAATAAGCCTTGCATTGTGACAGTTCTGTAATTATGCTTGTACGAGGAACAATTTTAAGGGCTGGTGCTTAGATGGCTGATTCTATTAGAAAGCATTAATGACATTTTTAAGCTTCAATTCTCTAAACCTGTATGGTGTTAGATAGTACGATTACCTTGTTGTAGCGGCTGAACATGACATTGCTCCTTAATGTCTCACATTTTTGTTTGGGGAGGGAGTGGAGCCGGATCAGAACCCTCTTTTCAATTTACTCCAGATTGTTTTTCTATTACAAACATAATGTTCGATTTCAGGCTGGGATGTGAAGAGGTCATATAGGCAGAATGGCAATCTGTGGCTCGTCAGTTTACCTTAAAACTCATACGCCATCAGGGATAATGTGCAGTTTCACCTTGTTCAAATCCGTCACCAGTTCAAGGCTGGTCTGAGGTTTTTGGAGCCTAAAGCGTAAAGTTAGTAACAGCTATATTTGTCAATGTCTGCACAAAGCACTTAGCAATGGTCAACTGCACTGCAGCAGTAAAATAATAGATGGGAAAACTCAGACTAGCTCTAATTTATAAATCTGCTGTTTTCATGTAGAGTTAAGAGAAACAGACTTATTTAAAGCTGAACTCTACGGAGTCCTGTGTCATTCAAAGGGGAAGAAATTTCCCCCTGAGTGACGTCATAATGCCAGAACCAGCCCACCCAGGTCTGAGCCTGTGATCCCTATGAGAAACGTGGTCCGCAGCTCCGCCCCCCAAGATGGGTCCTTCTCCTGACTCCGCTGGGGGTGCATCGGTCAGACCTGCGGCCCACCGCTGGTCTCTGTGCTCTCGCGGCCCACCTGTCAGATGACCACAGCCCACTAGTGGGCTGCGGACCGGGGATCGGGGGCCTGTGCTCTACGGTGCTGAAAGCATTTAAACAATTTCTCCTGCACACTGTGACTTGCATACAACAAACATTAGAAACTGCATTTGGTATCCTTAGTCCCCCTTTTTCCTGTCTGATGGACTAACAGGCTCATCCAACCCAATCCCTCCCATGTGTGCTGTTCTTGTCTTCCCTCTCACCTTCATGGGTTGGTGTTTCCTAGAGTGCTCTGAACACAAATGTCTGTGTGCTGATACCGTGTACAGTAGGCCTGATTTATTAAAGCTCTCCAAGCCTAGAGAGGATACACATTCATCAGTGAAGCTGGATTATCCAGCAAACATGGAATTGATTTCCTTAAAGTAATTTGGTATTTGCTAGCAAATGATTTCAATCCTGGACCAGATCTATTCCAGGATTGCTGGATCACCCAGCTTCACCGATAAAAGTGTATCCTCTCCAGCATTCTAAGTCATGGAATTTGGCCAGTGTTGCTCAGTGTTGCCCTGGAGAGAGAATTGTTAGGATTTCAGTAAACCAGATATATAAAGAGAGATATGGTGATAGGAATGGAGACTGCTTAGACCACCAGTATTGTTAATATGCAACAAAATATTAAAGGTGAATAGTATATATATACATATATACATTTGCTCAGGGATAAACGGTAAATGATCCAAGCAAGTTTGCACATACTACATGTTCATTTATGTTCTTTCTTTTTCTGCCTTTTTAGATATCTTTTGAGGGACAGGAGAAAAAAGATCCTTATTAATCATCAAACGAACAGCTGTCTGCAGATATCTCCAGCTTTAAAGAAAGACTGTATGCTTCCCTCTAGATACACATGCTTAGAGACCCCATAACTCTGAAGAGATTACCAAAGATCTGGTATATTAGAGGGATGCAGGAGATGATCTCCGGTACAGCAGGGGCCACCTTCTTCTTTCCTCAGGATTTTTTCAAATTGTGCTTTGTACAGTTAAAGTATATCCCAAGGCCAAACATTTCATTTCTAATTGAAGTCTAGTATAGAATGATTAAAACCCCATTAGTTATATTTGGAATCCATGTCTCATTGGGAAGACTTACCTTCACTTCCTGACTCAACAAGAAATGGTAGAAAGTTTTCTGGGGATGGAAAACCCATCTTGGACACCAGGACAGGCGTCACCATTGCAAGACTTTCCCTTGTCTTTTAGGAGAAAAGTTAAAACTTTGGATTTTCAGGACCCTGGGAAAATGGTCCCTGTCTCAAAAGAGAAAAGTGGTCACCTCAGCAAGGGAGAATAAAAACAATTACAATTGTATAACTTTACTACAAGAAGGATACATTTGATATTGCTTGTAACATATTGCATTGTCATTTTTGAAAACTAAACCTTCAAAATTAAGAAATTGCAACCAGACAGGGCAATTTTTTAATTGCACTTATCTGTCCATCCCCACTGTATCGTATCCTTAGGCTACGTACACATGTGCAATGGTTCTCATCCAGTAATCGGCTCAGAGCCGATATCGGATGAGAATATGGTATGTGTACAGCGCTCATTGTCCATCGTCCGAAGAACTGTCCTGGCGGATCCATGGATGATGAACGATCTTAATGGAGGTAAAGGGGGAGAGAGAGCAGTGGGGTGCCACTCTGTTGTTCTCCCCCTCCTATCTCTATAGAGCAGATTGGTGTTGTATATACAGCACTACTTCATGCATCATGCAGTCGTTAGTCATTGGAAAGGATCGTTAAAGATCCTTTCCAATGATAATTATTGGATGTGTGTACATAACTTTAGAGTCAGTTCTTCGGTTACCTTGATTATTCAGACCAGGATGATGTGCATGTCCAACTCAGTGTATTACATGAATAAGAATGGGAACATGCAGGTAAGTATGTCCTAAGGCATAAGGAAATTGCTTATGGTTTCTGCGAAAAACAACCTGGCTGTTCATAATTTTAAGTGTGGAACTATAGTTCCATTTTAATGAGTCAGCCAAGACATAAACCTACAATATGAAAAGCATAACCACAGTGTAGAAGTGAAAAGAAGGAAACAGCCTTGTATTTGTAATAGTTAAAAATGGCTCGTCCCATGTACTTCTTCTTTGAAGCCTTATCACCAACCCATTGACACGTCATCAAACCTCTCAAGCTTCGGAAATCTGGGGCTTTTGAAGATCTCAAAGCCACCCATCAAAAAATTGTTTTAATATTGAGCATTCCATAAATTTGACATGCCACCATCTCTGTTGGCACCGAGTTTTTTACAAGATTGTCTGACATTTCAACAAAAAATGGATCAGTCATTTTCATTCTTGCCACATCGGACCAGAAAATAGTTATACATGCCAACCAAATCCCGTATAGAATGTCCCTAGGTCTGTGTTCAAAGCTGAAATAACAATTACATTAGCAAATATGTATCCAGGACTCCATGTAATCCTTTAATACTCTAATCATC
>NC_092858.1:12188059-12210936 GCF_032062135.1 Pyxicephalus adspersus
CAGGTTTTTTTTACACATTTTATTCTTGGTCTCATCTGAATTTTGTTTCACTCATAAGATTCGGGTTGATGAAAGGTCACAGTTTTAGGTAACTATTTGCTCCAGCCTGCTGGACATTAATGTCTTGAAGCACTTTAGATCATTCATATATCTGATGGTCTAAAAATTCTGGTGAGTTTATTTTTGATTGTGGGTAAAGACACTGGTGTCCTTCTTTGCATATGATTGAAGCTGTGTGAATACCTTCTAAATGTTAATAATAAATCTGAAACACTTGGAGAAATAATGAACATTTCAAGTAACTGTTTGACCAGAGATTTCATTTTATTACATTACCTTGTAGGCGTTAGTACAAATTTATATGAGTCTATTGGATGTAGGTCTGGGGAATGTGGGGGGGGGGGGGGGGCGTTAGTAAATAGCATCAATTGATTCACAATCCCTTACATTTCCTAACTGGACATATTGATATCACAGAAATTTAGCTGATTTGATTTTTTTACATTTGAGAGAAAATTATAGCATTGCCTTTAGGCATATTGGAGCATCACAATTTATCCCTTCTTTTATAATATCTTTTACCAATTCGCTATCATTGCTGCCTTTCAAGCTTTACTGGGTACAAGGTCTGTAGTACAGAAATTCTCAAACAGGATTCCATGGAACCCCAGAGTTTTTCCAGAGGTTGCTAGAGGTTCCTTGAGCAATGAGTAATTTTTGTATCTCAGGTGAGTTTAACTGATACCAATGATCTTTTTGGCTATCTGTAAGGATGATATTTTTCCCATTGGAAAGCAATGTAAAAGGCATTCCTTCCACTGATCACAACTCTAATGTACTATGAGCTGTGGATATAGTAAGTAAAGCAGGGGTTTCCTAAATCCTGAAAGTTTCCCTATGTTAAAAAGATCACTGTAACATATCCGAGGTATGTATACAATAAATGGGCTCTTGTTTTATTTAATCATGCTCATTTAATCCACTCTTACTGTGCAAATTGGGCAATTTACCACAATTTGGGAGCTTGGGATGCAGCATTCTTATAACAGGAAGTGACTGAACTCTAATGACACGATCACTAAGTATTAGTTTAATAAAAACTGCAAATTTCCAAATATTAAAAATGACTTTTAAAATAACATTAATATGTTAAAGCTTATATGCAATTTTAGTAATTGGGTTTAAAAATCCTTTAAAATGAATGAAGAACTCACAGCTTTTCTGTCACAAGTAGATATATGTAAACTTAGGTTTCGTAAATCCAACTTGCCAGGATCCCATATAAACTCCAGCAGAGCATATACAAATCCCAGCTAATGTTGTTCCCATATTGACAGCAAAATACATCAATATCTATTTGTCATAAACATATGAAAAAATTGCACTCTCTAGAATGTATAAATCCCAAAACGTAATAACATTTTTGCAAGAGGCTTTAGAATAAATTTACTCTTTATTGTTCATTTTTCTCCGGGGCTCTGTAAACTTTTTTTTTTTTCCTCACCGAACTCCAGATTTTCCAGCAACAGCTGTTTTTTTAAAACTCCATGCTGAGTTTAATATCCTGCTAAATAAAACATCTTTGCCCTAGCTCCAGTTTTACTGAAGTTAAAAATCCTATTCATCCTGGAGCCCCACTGGCTGTCGAAGTCTTATATCCTTCTCCTATAAATGTCACATTTGACAAATGAAACAACCTTTATATAGAATTTTCCAAACAAGAATTCTTGGGTTTTATTGAAATGGATCTAGATTTGCTTTGGCGTTCCTTGGCCCTACCTAACCTTAGTCCTTGCCCAAGGTCAGCTCAACTGCTTCGTCATTCTAATTTCCCCCTTCTGACTCCTTGTCGCATTTTTCTTTTTTCCCTGCCACAAGAGCTTGCAATATCCATTGCGATTCGGTTATGGTCCTGCTGGCGTCTTTTCTTTAATGCTACATCATAAAATTAAATTAACAGTGTTTCTCCAAAGAGTTTGACAAACGCACAAGAAGAAGGACTTTAAAAATGTTTCACTGCGTTGGTGGTGCAGAAACACTAAATAAAAACAATAAAAGCTACTTGTGCTGAAGAAATAGGCTAAAAATAAATGCCAAGGCTTTGAAAGTGGACAGAAAATAAAAGTTGTAGATTGGGGAAAAAATGCTGTTAAAGAAAAGGATAAGATCATAATATTGATTTATTTTTTAAAACGCTCATTTGATTCTAAAGAGCCCCTGTACTCTAGTAGTAAGCATAATTCTGTGAATAGAATGGCAGGAATGGTCTACTAGATTGTAAGCTCTTCGGGGCAGGGTCCTCTACTCCTGTATCACTGTCTGTATTAGACTGTCATTTGCAACCCCTATTTAATGTACAGCGCTGCGTAATATGTTGGCGCTATACAAATCCTGTTTAATTGGAGTTCCTCCAATATAATACTGGGGTATGTATTCATTTTATTGGCATTTTTGTACATTACTTTTAGGATCCCCGTTCTGGCAGGTAACCCAGGATCATCTTGGACATGGAGTCTGGTCTTCACTAGAGCACCCCGCCAGGGGTTATTGGCTGGTAGTCCTTGTGACTACCGGGCTCTTTGCTGCTAAATGTCCAAAAGGTAGCAGCCCTGGGGATATCCAGGAATATTCAGGAACGTGTGCAGGTAACCAGTAAGCAAGTACAGATTAGGTGTGCGCCATGGAGAGTCCCAAACCCTAAAGAGCTGGTGCAAAATCACGGCAACATCCACCATTACTGTTGAAGCTGAAATGACTTCTGCACCCTTTAAGGAACTCCTTCTCCATGTGCTGTGTCAGAGTGTGCATGACTTCCCACATGCATGTGAAATCAAGAAGTGTAGCTGCATTTTCTTTTGGATGCTGCAGGATGTTTGGCGGGGAGAGCCATCGGAATTGACAGGTAGTATGACAATTTTGTGCCCTAGGTTTATACTTGAGTCAGTAGTGTAGTTTTCCTCTTTTTTTTTTTTTTTTCGAGTAAAATTTGGTATCTCGGTTTACATTCGAATTGGTTTATATGCAAGTATATACAGTATATGTATGGTATTGGTCATAGTACAAATCAAGTAGCAGAAATGAATGAATACACGAAAGGATTCAGGGCTGTTATTGGCAGCACTATTTGGAATATCATGGTAAGTTTTTTTTTTTTTTTTGCAACCATATTTTTTGCATTTTTCTATGTTATGTGGTACCAGCTCTATGTTATTCCCCCAGGTTTGATTATATAGATTGTAATCTTTATTAGATTACAATATGATCACCCTATATGAATAGGTCCATATAGAGAGCTCGCTTCTCAATTATTCACTTTAAGGTCATTAAGGTAACGACCAGAGAGCACTCTTTGCATCTAGAGAAGATGTTTAATAGGTCCGTAAAATGTGGAATCAGGTTCCTCAGGAAGTAGTTTCAGCAACTACTATAGATTGCTTTAAGAAAAATCTGGACGCTTTTCTAGAATCACAGAATATAACTGGAAGGGATTTTTTTCCCTTGTTGGAGCAAATCTAACCAGAGTTTTTTTTGCCTTCCTCTGGATCAACTGTGGGATTTTTATCTAGGATATGTTTATTTATTTAGTGGTTGAAATTAAGGGACCTTCTTTTTTCAACCTCACTATGTAACAATTTAACAAGTGTCTGTGCCAACACACAATGAGCATCTACAGTCCAGATTATTGATGTATGGCCGATGTTGGAGCCGGTGCATGTAAACATGAGGTGGCTGAAGACGCTGCATATACTGAAGATGCTAAATAAATAAATATATTGTGACAGAGTGTACCTAAAATGTTAGGGAAGGTGTTAGAATGGCTCCAGGGAAAAGAAAGTGTTAATTGATGTACAGGTTTTTATAAAGAAAAAACAGGTTCTTTAGGACCCTGGAGCCGGCCAAAGGAGTGAAAGGGTGGCTTCCTTGGCCCAACCCAATCCTGATTTGGGTTATTTGCACCTGCACTCAGATGCAAGGAGCAGGAGTAGTGATCAGCAAAAGGCTGAGGGAAGTGATCAGCAAGAGCCTAATAGAGAGCCAGAGTGGATTCCAGGCTGAGAAAGAGACAGAGAGGGTTCTAGGCTGAGAATGAACCAGAGAGGGTTCCAGGCTGAGAGAGAGCCCAGAGTGGATTCCTGGCTGAGAGAGAGCCAGAGTAGATTCCAGGCTGAGAGAGAGCCAGAGGGGATTCCAAGCTGAGAGAGAGACAGAGTGAATTCCAGGCAAAGAGATAGCCAGCGTGAATTCTAGGATGAGAGAGAGCCAGAGGATTCCAGACTGAGAGAGGGCCAGACTGTTCAAGGCTGAGAGAGAGCCAGAGTGTTCCAGGCTGAGAGAGAGGCAGAGGGTTTCAGGAAAGTTGTTTATGATTAGTGATGGGCAATTCTGTCCATGATCAAGTAGTTCTTTTGTCGCCAAACATTCTGTGTTTGAGCAACATTACTGACATCATAAGGGAACCAAAGGGAACATTGGTTGATGTGTGCCCTAGCAGTGGGCTCAGAGCCAAAGAGAGCCAAGCTCTGAATTTTGATAAAATATATTTTAGAAGCAAACTAAATGTCAGCTATGTTTTGCCATCAGCCTGAATCTGAACAACAGCATTATTTACCATACACAGTACACTTGCAAAACTATGTATTGTTCAATTAGAGATTAGATCCAGTTTAAGAAATGAGTAGAAACCACCCAATTTCACTAGTCATATAGGGAATCTAAATTTCAAACATAGAAGCAAGTCAATCAAATCAAGATTGTGGGGCCTATGGAAGAATATTCTGGGTGCTGATATTGCTGTCTGTATTGGAAGCCTAAGTTTTCCAGTGACTGACACACCAGAATGGGACAAACCCAGAATGCATGATATATGTGACTTTTGAGAGATACATGTAATTCTTCTGTTATTGACATTTTTCCTATTAACAAAAGTGCAAGTATGAAGCTAAAGATTCTGCCCAAGTATTTTTAAAAAACACCAACATTATTCTTGGTTTTAATTGGAGAAATCTAGATTTAGCTCTTCTTTAGCCCTTCTGCTCCACCAATGTCATGTGTGATCTTACAGGAGCATCAAAAGGTTGGCTAAGCTCCAGAGTCAGATGGCTGGATGGACTGACAAGCACTGTGACATGGAACATTGCCCAGTACCCAGAAGTCCCTTTTGTTAGTGGAACTCCAACAGAGCTGGAAGACAGTATTAGGTTAGGTGAGGGTAACTTGCTGGGGTGATCAATCTATCAAGGCACTGAATGTGCAATGTGACAAAGTATATTGCAAATTAATTTTATAAAGGTAATGGAATTTAGTTAAATAACCCTCATGTCATCCTGGGATTTTGAAACTCAAGTAAAGAAATCTCCAGGTATATGGTGGCCACTCTGGGTACCTGTATTTCCATTTTATTGCTAATATAGAAACTTTTTTAAGCAGACAAAGCAGACAAATGACAGGCTTGCTTTAAATGAATCTCATTGCTGTTTCAGGATTCAAACTGTTTGTAACTCTGTATTTGTGTTCTGACTCCACTGACCCTTAATGATGTTTATACATAATTAAATCAAACTCCTATAATTATATTTGCAGTATAATGGGCGCATCGCCAGGAAGATTGATGTAAACAGTATTATGTTATGAAATTGCACCAAGCTCTATCAAACTGGGAAGTCTATTAATCACTAATAAAAAGTCAAATAACTTTGCATTAAAGCTAAAAAGGGAGGAAATGGAAATGTGCAATCAGTGTATGGAAACAGGTATTATTATTAAGGATATGGCCTACCATTGTGGCTTTGGGGGGCAGAACCAAATGCCATTCAGTTACTTTCGGGCCTATGGCTGGGTACACACGTGCATTAATTGTTGTTGGAAAGGATCTTTCACAATCCTTTCCAAAGACAAAAGACTGCACAATGCATAAACAAGCTTTATACATACAGCGCCATTTTGCTCTATGGAGAGGGGAAGGGGAGAACGATGGAGCCGCACCCCAAATCCCTCGCTCCCCTTCACTTTCATTATGATCGTTATGATTGTAACGATTACGAGCACCGTTCACATGCCAGATTCTCGTCCAATATCAGCCCGAAGGTGATTATTGGACGAGAATCATCTGACGTGTACGTAGCCAAAGTTACAAAATGTGCAAAGTAGAAACCGATCTAATCTCTGGGATCCCTCATCTGGAGATCACCTGGAGATGAAAAAACCTGGATCTTCACATAACCTAGGACTTAAACACACCCTCTAGCATGGGTAATGGCCTAGAATGGATGTTAATTTATTTTGGGTTTAAAAATATGTTCTTTAAAAAAAGTGCAAACCTTTATTTGCAGCAGGCCCATGCATTGGTTTTAAAGTCCATCTCCAGGCAAAATCATTCTCCCACTCAACACGCCAACACACTGCCATTGAGCCCAGAATGTTTCAGTATGGCACTGCAAAGTCACAGTACAAAGGGGCACAAAATGGTACCATGCACCTTTCTGCATTAGTGAACACTGCTCAACTTTAGGCAACTTCATTACTGACAATCATAAGCCAAAGGAAATATTGGTCAATGTGTACGTAACAGTGGGCTCAGAGCCCCTGGTAGCCAATAAGAGCTCTGTTGGGTGTCTATCCCAATCTGTAGTTGGACATTAAAGTGGGTTTAAAAATGGGTGTGTAAGTAAAATGTGTAAGTAAAAATATATCTAAGAGGTATTCTATGTACATCAGCTGGCCTGTTATGTGGTTATTAAATACTTTCATTTACTTTATGGTATGTGTTCCTTGAGAGCCTTTCTATATTCCT
This sequence comes from Pyxicephalus adspersus, assembly GCF_032062135.1. Classification (NCBI taxonomy): domain Eukaryota; kingdom Metazoa; phylum Chordata; class Amphibia; order Anura; family Pyxicephalidae; genus Pyxicephalus; species Pyxicephalus adspersus. Next base: position 12,194,850 of record NC_092858.1, read on the forward strand.
ATGTGGATATATGATATAAAGTTCATTGTATCAGCACATATGGATTCCTGGACTGACTGTATTTGTATGCAGACCACCCTAGGAAACACCTACCTATGAAGCTGAGACAAAATGATTGAAATGATGGAAATCAAATAGCGGAAGGCAGAAGGCCAGGAGAACAGAAATTGGGAAGAGATGCCTGGATCACCCAGTTTAATATACCTATTGCAGCTAATTCTTGCGTTGTGGAAGTCACACTGTGCAGGCCAATAGGACTAATCAGCACAGGAGAGAACTGTTTACAAGTGTGCAGAAAGGTGTTCAGCCTTTGCCTATTTAGATCAGTAACAGTCACATGGAGGTACAGGGTAACGAATTTAATAAGCCCCAACACCGGCCATCACAACTCTACAAACCTTTGTACTCATGACTGCTATAAATAAAGACAGTGACAAGGAAAGTGTACTGTAAATGGTTAAGATGACAGGTCCACTTTAAAACTTGCTGACCCATTACCACATAACTTGATGTTAAATCACAGCTTCAGTTTGCTTAACATTTGTTCAACTTCCCAGGTGACAATGAGATCAGTGTCGAGAAATGGGGCACCAAATACCGCATTTGAAATTGAGTTCTAGATTTATTTCCAATCCTGCAGCCTAATCATATGTAAATAGAAGCAAAAAAAAAAAGAATGCTAAAATGTTGGAATAATTCATGAACGCCGTATCCATAATTCATAAAAACAGGACAATTTCTGGAAATGAGTACACCGCAATTCCCAATGCTATAATCAGGACAATTTCTCTAATGAAAACTCATTTCTATTTCTCCTTGTAACGTGGGTTCAGCTAAAGGAAAAAAATAGTCATACCACCTCCTGACACCGCTACATGCCAATTTCTTCTAAATAATATATTGTAGTCTTTATGTAGAGTCAACCCTTCATATTTTTAGTTATAACTCCAGACAATATGCAGTAATGAGCTTGCTTGTTTGGACCAGCTAACCATGAATTTCTAAATCTCAAGGCTGAAATTTGAGTTACAATTGTGGCATTGTTATTAGATACAAAGCAAAATGATATTTCTGTTTTCTTTTTCTAAATGGATTTATCATTTTATTCTTTTGTTGCCAAGTTTAATCAAGTCTGAGCTTGATAGTGAGTAGTCAAGGGTCATGTCCTAATGTGTTGGGGGATGGTTTCTTTAACGGCTCCCATGTTTGCAAATATGATTGAAAAAATGTCATTTTTAAGCATTTCTCAAACAAATGATCAGCACATCTGAAATAAACATAAGTTAAAGATGATCTCCAGGAATAAAGTCTACCTCCTCCCACTCCTACACCTTGACTTGTTCCTATTACCTGTGGTATTCAGAAAAAAATAATACCCAGTTCCACTTACAGAGATGGGTCTTTCCATGCTGCAAAATGTGGAACATATTAATGGCTATCCATTGGTCTTGTCAGTACCTAAAAGAGTTGGATGCAGAATGGCCATCACTGGAATTATAGAGGACTGGTTGGCATGGGCATATGTGAAGAATGGAATTATTGTCTCCCACCATTTTGAAGTTGTGCCCATGAATGAACCTTGATAGAAGAATACGGTTAGTATGTCTTGCTTCAACAAGGGGGGTGTTTCTTTGAGTGGCCATATGCCTGCATAATGACGAACTTAATATTGGCTGTCTAGTGGTGGGGTCCTTTCAGTACCCAAAAGAGTTGGCTGCAGAATGGCCATCATTGCATTGATAGGGGATTGGATGGCATGGGCAGATGAGTAGCATAGGATTATGCTCCCCCCTCTCCATTTTGAAGTTGTGTCCATCAATGGTTCTTGATAAATTATTAAGGTTTATATACAACCATTACAAAAATATTGGCTACATCGTGCCGGGACACAGGTAAGTCTGTGCTATATTTTACAGGTATACCGTGCATTGAAGCAGAAGCTTACCACCTGTCGAGTACAGTTGCGCTGTAATGGCAGATCAAACGAACTTGGGCGGCTCCCGGTGACTGGCACCTTGTACCTCTTGTACATATGGTAGCAGTGGCAGCGAGTGGTACTGACCCCCGTTCTTTTTCTATTGGGCTGCCATTGATAGAAGCTACATCTCCTCTGGTTCACTGGAATGAGAAATTGATAACTACATCAAATTCTAGAGTATAGCCCCTATTTATTATACATAAGCAAAGTTGCTGATTCCTTTTGAAATTGAGGGAAGTTTAATATCCCCTTGATTCCCAGACTCATGCAGACCTTATTCTACAATAAGCTTTCTTTAAAAATAACAATGGGGAACAATTTTGTGGAAATTTTAGCTTTTTACACTAAAATAGGTATGCTGATTTTGAAAGTGCACTTAGTTTTTGTCTATCACGTCAGGTTTTTTCTCTACCGCTTATATTAATGTGATTACTGTAGCGTGGATTTGTATAATCTATTCATTTACACACAAGACAGTGTGGTCAGGGGTTGTGCGCTGCTCTACGTGGTGAAAAAGCAAAATGTATTTTTTATTTACACACGTATTTCCTTCCTTTCAGATCATGTCTGGCTCTGCTGTTTCTCTTTGTAAGTGCCTAAACAACCCTGATTCATTTTGTTATATCTGTGGCAGTTTCACCATTCCCAGTCAAAGGGCGAACATCAGCACATTTGTAGAGCAAGCCTATTTGGCATATTTCAAAGTTAAGCATGGTTATCAACATAAGTCTTGGGCCCCTCATAAGATGTGCAAACAGTGTGTCGAGGGTTTACAGGTGTGGACAAAGGGAACACATGATATGATGCCATTTGCTATACCTATGGGTTGGCGAGAGCCAGGAGATCATTTCAGTGACTGTTACTTTTGTGTAGTGAAAACTTCAGGATATAACACGAAAAATAAATGTAACATAGAGTATCCTAGTCTACCATCGGCTATACGGCCAACGGTCATTCAGATGAAATCCCAGTGCCGGTTTTCGTTACACTACCCTCTCTTAAAGAACATGATTATGGTGATGAACTAGGTGACAACAATGATGAAGAGTTTGGAATTGAAGAGCACTCAGTTCGTAAGAGATTTGATCAGCATGCGGAAGGAACTAAAGTATTTTTAAACCAGAGGAATATCATTTCTGCAGTACTTTAGAACTGACAGTGGCTTTGTGTATTGCCATAACATACCTGGTTTAATGGAGGAATATGGAATTCCAATCCATAACTCAACTGAATGGCTAATATTCATCGATAGCTCAAAGCGGAGCTTAAAATGTGTCCTCCTTCACAATGGCAATATATTTGGGTCAGTCCCAATTGGCCATTTAGTTTCTCTTTGTGAAGGATATGCAGACATACAGAGAGTCATTGAGTTGTTGCAATATTACTAACACAATTGGGTCATCTGTTTTGACCTTAAAATGGTATGCTTCCTTCTTGGTCAGCAGGGCGGATACACCATGTATCCCTGTTATCTGTGCATGTGGGACAGCAGAGCTCGTGAGAGGCATTGGGTGGAAAGGAATTGGCATCGAGGATCTGCCCTAAAACCAAGTGATCCAAACATTCTACATGAGCCACTTGTTGATAGAAAGAATAATATATTCCCGGCTCTGCACAAGAAACCGGGTCTGATGAAGCAGTTTGTTAAAGCTTTGCCAACTGACTCATGTACCTCATTTTGGCATTTCCAAGCCTGTTATTTGAAAAAACAAAGGCTGGTGTGTTTGATGGTCCAAAGATTCGGCTGCTCATAAATAATGAACATTTCATCAGGACAATGTCAGAAGTCAAAAAGAATGCTTGGTTATCATTCAAATCCATTGACAAGGACTTTCATGCAAACACACAAGCAAAAAATTACACAGAAATTGTCCAGAAACTTCAGAAGTACAAAATGCTTGGTTGCAATATGAGCATCAAGGTGCATCTTCTGCATAGCCATCTTTCTAACTTCCCGGAAAACCTTGGTGCAGTCAATGATGAGCAAGGTGAATGATTTCATTAAGATTTGAAGGTCATGGAAGGACAGTTCAGGGTAGATGGGATGTATATACGATGGCTGACTATTGTTGGAGCATCCCGCGGGATTGTCCTAACACTGAACACTCCAAGAAAAGCTATAAGCGTACATTTTTACCTTAACCGCTTACCCAATTTTTTTTCATTTTCAAATGTTTTACTGTAAAAACATGTCATTGAGTAACAATAAATCTAATAAATTTGTATGAACAAAAATTAAATATACAGTACATTCAAGTTATTATTTTTTCATTGTATGTATAATTTTTATGTTTTTTGACAAAAATGGAGCGTACCCTGTATTGTAAAAACTGGATGTGATCGCAAAAAACTGGGGCCATTTCTGGATTCACCACCTAAAAATTAGTAAAAAACTAGTGTAAGATCTAACTCAGCAAAAAATTTGTTCCCCTGTGTAATTGATGAGTTCCGTTTACCATTCACCACTCACCATCATTACCATATTACTTTCTGATTTAGACATATATCTATAACATTTCTTTTTAGGAAGCAGACAGTACCTGTACATACTTCAGAAAGTCACTTTTTCGCTTCCTTTTGGTGTCACAGATTAAAGTTTGTTTTGTCCTCGTTTAGAAAAGCCACTTTACAGCAGCAGAAAGAGCATTTAATGTACACACATTTGTTTGAATAGAAGCACTCAGCGCTACTCCCTGGAGTTCACCCGTCCGCCTCGTCGGTTAATGTCCAATTTTCTCTTTTGAGATTCATGTTTCTCATCCTCCGCTTCCCAAACTTGCTTTTTGAATCATTTCTGATTTTGCACATTGTGTTTATTGTAAGCACAAGCTGTCCACAATTCAATGTGTCCATAATTGCGCTAACAAGACACTGATGCAATTTCCAGCTTCGTCCCCTTTATCAGAGCATAGCCTGTAGCGCTGAGCACAACGATGTAATAGCTAGGGTAATGATGCTTCAAAGAGGTTTAAAGAGCTTTAAATGTCTGACCCAATGTACCCTATAGCTGGATGTCTCCAAATGAAATCATCTGTGTCTGATTCTGGCAAAAAGTAACTGGAAAAGAATGTAATTCTGTAAACAGGGGTGGCTGGTAATCAGATGGGGAAATGGTTCATACAAAGTACATTGAAACAAAGTGAGAGAACTTGAAATGGATCGGCCAATTCAGGATACACAAGAGTATTGGCTGAACCAGAACTTGGGTTTAGGACTGCCCATAATAGGTCCACATTGTTTAAATAGGCATTTAAAGTTATTTTTGTGCATCTTTTCTTTGTGTGATTCCTGTACACCTGAAGATTCTGATACTAATGAGCCACTGCGGCACTCTACAGTAGGCTTGTTGTAAAAAAATCTGCACGCCAACCAACAATCATGGATTAAGTGTGTTCAAACTTTTCTTCCTGTCAATTAATTTTCTGTACATTCTGCTGCCATCTTTACCTGATCGTCCTCTAGATCAGGGGTTCCTAACATTTTGATGACTCCAGATGCCCTATGGATTGTGCAATATGGTCCCATTACCCCTTTACTTGACTGTCAAAATAATCATCACCATATCTTATATTAGTTGCCAGTATGACTTCCAAATATGTCAACAGCTTGAATTTACTGTACTTTAGATATGGATAGCTAGGAAGAGAATATTAAATAAAATATTTGATAACTTTATCATATTACTACCCAAGTATACATTAAATACATTAAATAAAATAAATACCAGTACCCAGAAATCGAGTCCCATACCCCCAGCATTTGGTTCCCATACCCCAAAGGAGTATGGATACCCCCGGTTAAGAACCCTGCTCTAGATCTTTGCACATCTTGATCGATCAAGCCGTAATTATGTAACTCCTGCATTTCAGGTATGCTGGGAATGGATGATGAGCTGCGCATCCGGAACAAGCATGTAAGTTTGGTTTATTGCAACCCGCCTGTTTGATGTTTTTCTTTCTAAATGTATAGTTTTGCTTTATTATTCCCTTATACAACTATCAGGAATTCACTTACCCAATGAATATAGGCTGTTCTCTCAAATGAATAATCCCCTTGCAAGAGATTTTTTTTTTTTTTTTTAACTCAGTGAATGAGACAGAACTCTCATTAAAATAAAAAAATGACTTTAATCCCGCAGAGCCTTTGATTCCTCTACAATTGGATTCCATTTAGTCTAATGCTGGAATGAAGAAAGAATTCAGGACGGGAGGAACCAGCAGGCCCCACTATGTTCATCCATCTTCTTCCTTTTTAAGTCACCCAATCTGTTACCATGCAGGGAGATCAGGTGACGCTTCCTCCTGTAAATGCAAAAAAAAAAGGTTCTGATCCCACTGCGCATGGCAAAAGCCATTTTTGCGCATGCCTGAAATTAGTCATACGCAGAAGAAGCAGCCTCTTGGAATCCCGGGAAGATTTGGGCTTCCCATTGAGTCTGGTAAAGACAGAGGGAGGGGGCTCACCTTCTTTTCATTTATTAAAAAGGTGTCCAGGGAAAAAAAACACATTTTTACTTTTTAAGACCAGGTTATCCACCCTTTTATATAAAGCAAAAAATATGGTTATAGGTGGCTTTAACCATTCATTTTGGTTCAAACAAAAATTATTTTTTTTAGATTTCCTTGCATCTGATTCCTTTCCTGAATTAACCTCATTATCTCTTTAGGTTCTCTTCACCCAGAAAGAGAATAATTTGTTGTCTCTGCCCACCTTGTGTTGGGAGTTTGTGAAAGCCGTGCAGATGCTGTGCCCGCCATCAGGCAGCTATGATGCGCTGAAGATGAGAAGTTGTTCGATGCACTCATTTATTTCAAACTTTTCATGGGGCAGCCATAAATAATGATCATTTCACACATAAAATAGTTGATGGTTTCTCAGATATGACATTGTAATTACACTGCACAGCACATTTAGTTGTAAGAGGTGTTTAGCGAGTTCTTTCTTAGCTGAAATAGTCCAATGAAGATAAAAAATAAAAAGTTGAACTGAAAGAAACGTCTTGCTTCTACACTCTCCATTAGTTCAGCTTGCCTGCCAGCAGTTCCAATGGCCTTTGAATCCCCCAGACCTCCATAAAGCTTCAATCTAGAATGATTTATGTTAATGAACATCTGTACGAAGAGTTAATGACTGCGTGTAGTTAAATTTTGCCATGAGTCACATTTCCCTGTCGCCTTGTTGTGCTGGTCACATTTTTCTTATGATATTTCAGCACTGAGAGTTATATCCCTCAATATAAATTCAGGAAGACTGCTATGTGTATGGTCCGGTAGACTGGCATGAGTCTTAAACTTGAGGATCCATTATACAGCAGTTCCCTGCAGCAGGTAAATTCTGGGATGGCTAAATGGAATTCAGGAAATGCTGCAACTGTGCTAAAGTCAAACCGACCTAGATCAGTAGTCCTGGTGAGGGTATAGCTGGTTTTTCTCACTCGTTATACCTTTGGTGACTACCTAGGATTTTTTTCATTTCCCTGGCCTTTCAATGACGTATGGTGTGGGGTGCATAATAGAAGAGGTGTTCTGTGGCTCAGCTTATATCTACTTTACTGATTCAGCACTGTTTACTACTTCACTACCTGAAACTGCATACTTTATCACTTTGTGTGCCGCTTATTATTCTAGAACTGCTTCCACCTCCGCTATGTGACGACGTATACACTACCACTTTATATACAACTTTTAGATCCAGCAATGCTTCCTCCACCATTATATGAGAAGGCACAGACTGGCACCTTATATATACTTTATATATTAAAAAATGTACAGGTCTAGCTCTACTTACTTTTCCATTGTTTGACAAGTTGTACACTTGTCATCTCATAATAAATTGAAAGGCCCAGCACCACTTCTTCCTCCATACGGCACACACTGTCACCTTATATGCAGGTTATTGATCTGATTCTGCTTCCTCCTTCACTGATACGGTATGCACTGCCACCTTGCATACAACTTTCTGATCTAGTGCTGATTTTTCTACTTTTGGCAAGGCACGCACTGCCACCTTACATACATCTTAATGATCTAGCATTATTTCCTCTCTCATTATTTCACCTCCTATTGTATGCTGTTTCCCCACCTTTTAGATTGTAAGTTCTTCGGGGCAGGGTCCTCTCCTCCTGCGTCATAGTCTGTCATTTGCAACCCCTATTTAATGTAACGTGCTCCGTAATATGTTGGCACTGTTACCATATATGCAACTTTTGGATCCAACACCACTTCATTCTCATTTACATGACAAGGCACACACTGTTACCTTATACTTTATTGATCTGGCACTATTTCTTCTTTCACTATCTGACAAGGCACACACTGTCATCCATATATAACTTACTGATCCACTGCTTTATTTTGAGGGACTTTACACTAGAGCAAGCGTTGCTGCTGATCACTGGCACGCCAATGTAAAGTGACACTATCAGCTATAAACTTATAGAATTTCATAGCTAACAGAGGAATTATTTACGTATCTTTCTAGAGCAGCATTTGCTGTAACACCGCTTCTTTGCTGCTTGCCAGCCACTACACGTATTCTGCACTTTTGGGTGTGTTGAACACAGTTCATGCCCTCCTGCCACAGACTGTGGTTTATCCCACCCATCATATAACACTACAAGGCATTGGAAACAACGGGAGGGATCACAGATTGAGATGGGGGGTAACTATAACCACTTGTCCTATCTGCTGGATTTTGTGAAATTACAGATGCCACGATCAAGCCATAAAGATGCTAGTATAGTGGTCCAGTTTTGCGATTTTGAAATGTTATTGTCTCCAAAGATCCAGTTCACAGTGGGGAAAACAGTAGCCATCTGTCCCATTACCAGGGTTTTGTGAAATTTTAAATTCTGTGATCAAGACATGAATGTGAGATAACAGTGGCCCAATCATGCCATTGTCATGGAGGACCAATCTATTGGACAGATTGCAGAACTTTCTGGGAATGTTTTGTCTCTCTTTACGTAAGACCTATGATCAAGTGCAGTGGTCCAGTATAGCCATTATGATGGAAGACCAATTATGATGGGTAGATTAGAGGACCTTTTGGGAATGGTATTGTCTCCCAAAATATAGGCAGTACCTAGGATCAAGCCATAAATATGGGAGTTATCATAGAAGACCAATCCATTTGGGAAGAGTTGAGAACCTTTTGGGAATGTTTTTGTGTCTCATGATATAAGCAATATCTATAATTAAGCCATTAAGATGAGAATACACTGGTCCAGGTCCAGGTTGTTATAAAAGACGACCTATCCGTTTAGGAGGTTGGAGGACCTTTTGGGAATATTATTTTCCCCAAAGCTTGGAGAACCCTGAACCCTAAGCTTACAGTGGGGGAAACAGTTGCCACGTGTCCCATATGCAGGGTTTTGTAAAAAAAAAATTCTGATCCTGTTATCAAGATATAAACATGAGAGTACAGTTATCTTGTCATGCCAGTATCACAGAAAAGTAGAGTAGAAGACCTGTTGGGATTGTGTCTCTTGAAATAAACATCAGTATTTCTGATCAAGCCATACATACATAAGAACGATGGTACAATCATGGCATCATCATGAAGGACCCATCCATTGAGCATATTAGAAAACCTTTTGGGAATGGTATTATCTCATATGAGGTAAGAATTATCTATGATCAGGCCATAAATATGAGAGTAGAATGATCTAGTCATGCCAATATCACAGAAGACCAATCCACCCAGCATATAAGAGTACCAATTTATTGGGAAGAGTAAAGGACCATTTAGTATTGTTGTCTGTCTTGAGATAATCAGTATATATATTGTCAATAAATATCAAAAAGGGAAAAGGGAGTTCCTGGCAGAAATACATTAAAAATATCAATCTTTATTTTAACATGGTTTAAATATAGTTTATATATGGTCAAGTCATCAATTTGAAGGTACAGTGATCTAGTCATGCCAATATAACAAAAGACAACTGGGTAGCGTAGAGTACCTGTTGGGAATGTTATTGTCTCGCAAAAACCAACCAGGTTTTCCACAGAAAAACAAAATTATAGGGACTTTTAAGGTCACATACATACAATTAGTTTGACAATGGAATATAAAACCACATTACTCTTTATTTGAAAATTACATATTAAAATCCAAAGTACAATGATAAAAACAGGAGCTTTTTCAAAATAACACACTCATATAGATCTCCTTGTGGAAAAATCTGTTATTGAGGCATTTGCCAAACTTCTACGCGTTTCGCAGAAGCTAAGTCTGCTTCCTCAGGAAAAGGAGATATTTACTCTAAGTGCTAGTGACCGCCTATAGAAAACCTTTTGTTCCGTAAGAAGTTGAAAGCAGACATGGCAAGGAGGAAAATTGTTTTCTTCAAGGTTATGGCCAGATAAAATGTAAATTCTTCTGAATACCAATATTGGCTCAATCCACACTTCTGTTCGACCACTATTTCTCTCATAAAGCTTCCAAAAAGAAAGGGAACAGTATTTTACCCCCAATTTTTAAGCAAACAGCACATTTTATGAAAGGCTTCCAAAATTAATTAGGACCACTGTCCACTACTTTACATTCATGCTTAGCCACCACCCATTTGATGTGAAGCTCCCAGAGTGTTTGTATCTGCTACTAGCATCGGGAAACTTGGATACTTAATGTTATTGTCTCTCCTAAAAAAAACAGTATCTATGATCAAGTCATACGTATGTGAGAGTAGTGGTCCAGTCATGCCATTATCATGAAAGACCAAGGATTCGGGGACTTTTGGAAATTTTATTATCTCTCTTGGGATAATCAGTATCATCTGATAAAACATGTCTGGATGAGGCAACTCACGTCTGTGGCTGCCTTTGACTTTTCCTGTTGTGAGGATTCTGTGTGTGCTTGTTGAATATTGTCAACTTAATTTACTTGATTGGATGAAAATCTACCCAAACTGGAGGTTTCCCAGCAGAAAAGTTAAACATCTTGTATGCCATTGAGCCGCACTTCAGGAATCGAAAGACTTGTGTAATGTTGACTGTTTGTTACTGAAGAGTAATTTAGATCAATGCTAAACTTCATTATGTAAAGACATCACTGAGTGTGCACAAAGGGAATAGAAACAAACTCTTCTGATTAGATGGATGACTTTGTTATCCTCTTACCCTGAATAGCTGTTGGTTTGCAGATGTTTCTACATGACTTTTCATGTCTGTGGTTTGAATTGACTCTAAAATAAATCTGCCAATAAACATGGCCCATGCAAGGAAAAAAGGAAATTTCTTATCCACTGGCAGCCATTCCAAAGACCACTTTAGTGAAGACTCTTCAGTAGAGTCAAGTTAAGGGTCCCTCATCATGTTCAGTCCTACCACGACCCCCGTAATCACTACCATATCTTGTTGGTGGGAGGAATGATAGAATGCAATTGGAAGATCAGATGATTGACACTCCCAGACGATCTTAATATATATTTCAACACCCAAGAAGTTTAAAACAATTTTTAATAAAAATTTAAAAGAGATTTTTCCTTGCATATGATTGTATGGCTAAAGTCAGTGGAGCTTCATCCCATTGCAATGCACTTTTAAAATGCAGTATAAAAAATTGCAATATAATATATAGCATTAGTATAAGTGTCATGTCAATGTTTCTTGCTGTGATTGAAAATACAGAAAAATACAATACAATATGTCTGATATGAGCAAACCCTTGCAACAGAAGGAGGCAACATTTTTGTCTTGCATAGCACTGGATTTCTCACTTTTTCACAAGGAATGTGCTGTCACCTTACATACCCGTTTACAGGCTAAGGGCTAGGTGCTGCCTCCTCCTCCATTTTACGGCAAGGTATACACTGTTACCTTATATATATAGCTTACTGACCCAGCAATGTTCCCTACGTCTCTACACTACTGGGCCTGATTTAATAAAGCTCTTCAAGGCTGACGAGGATACATTTTCATCACTGAAGCTGAGTGATCCAGCAAACTTGGAATGGATTTGGTCCAGGAATGAAAACATTTGCTAACAAATAACAAATGTCTTTTAACCACCTTGCCGTTAAGCCCAACCTTCGTTCGGGCACAAAAAAATTGCAAGGATGGTTAACCCCGAGATTTTTCCCATCCGGACATATTTCTGTAAGTTACAGGTCTACAATTTAAAAAAAAAATTTCATGAAAAACGATGGATCACTTTTGGTACAGAAATCTAGACCTCAGTGTAACGCTCAGGAGGTTAAGAAATCCATTCCAGGTTTGCTGAATCACCCAGCTTTACTGATGAAAGGGTATCCTCTCCAGCCTTGGAGAGCTGTAATAAATCAGGCCCTATCACTTTATATATAGCTTACCGATACAGCACTGCTTCTTCCTCTATTATTTGACAAAGCTCATGTTGCACTCATTCTGCCACCTTATATATAGCTTACAGAACCTGCAATGCTTCCTACTCTGTTATGTGACAATGCACACACTGACACCTTACATATACTGTAGCCCACTGACCCAGCACTTCTTCCTTCTCCATCTTTTAACAAAGTTAATTCTGCTACTGACACCTTATATGAAGCTTACTGACCCATCACTACTTTCTACATATCTGGCAAACCACATACCGTCACCCTATATACAGCTTATGGATCCAGCACTGCTTCCTTCTCCATTATTTGACAAAGCTTATATTACCACCCTATAAATAACTTACTGATCCAGCCATACCTCCTCTTTTATTCGGCAATGTACATAGTGTCATCCTATATAAAGCTTATTAATCCAGAACTATTTCCTTCTCCACTTTATGAAGGCAACCTGAATGGATCATGAATTGTGGCATACTGTGAAATGCACTTCTATGCAAAGGATCTACGCTATTTGTGGGGACTAACGAAACAGGAGAAGAAAAAGTACGACATAAAGCAAATATGATTTTGTTTTTGTTTCTGACTTTTATTGACACTTTATTTTGACATTTGAGTATTGTCCCACTTTAGGAAATCTGATCAGCTTTCTTGGGGACATATCATTAGTTTTTCCTTCTAAAATGGCCATTTAGCTTATCCATTCACAATCAGTTAGTTACATAATCACTGGCAGGTACAATAATTGACATGTTCCCCGTACAGTATTTGCCTGTGTACAGTTTGTCCCAGGCTTATCCTGACACAGCCTCCATTCTTCTACTTTCTTCTTGGCAAACACTTATGGAGACACGTGAGCCTCGGACCTCGCCTTCTCTTCATTCTATTCAATTTATGACATTATTTACCTTCCATTTGGATAAGGTTGTATGTTTATTCTATAACCCCTTTTATATCAGTGCACTATTTCTAAACAAACACAAACATGGCAACTGGAAGCTTTGTACTGACCTGGCAAACAGGACATCATTCATTCAATCTGTCAGGCCTGAAATGTGAAACTGCCTGTATATGATGTATGATAAGAGTGTTTACTGCTGAAATGAAGAGCTTATTACTGCTTGGATAAAATCAGGTCAAGAGGAAAGCTTTGCAGCATGCTGAATAGAAGCCACTTGGACCTGCCCAGGCATTGTTACTGCTAAGCGTGCGAGAGAGAAAGAAGAATGACCCAAGAGAGAGACAATGAGATCCCAATTATGGAGGACCCACTTGATATGGACAAGTAGGTACTGCGGCTTTGCTTTGGGTAGGGATGATCCTTAGTGGTGTAAATCAAGTGCTTAGCAAACACACAAGCATAACTTACAACAAGGTAATATCATTTTGGGCTTGCTATACAAAGGTAAAATGTTCAAGTTTTTAACCATTTCCCCTGTTCTACCTGTATACCTTGTATGGACCAGCAAAATTATTATATTCCCACTACACGCCTGTTTATGTCTTTGCTACTGCGTTGCTTTTTGGGGACAAACTAGGCACTCTTTAAACAACATTGTTATGTAAAAATGATATTTTGATAAAAAAGTGTTTTTTTTTATTTATTAAATGTTATTAAATGTTATTTTAGAAAAAAAATATATTGTAGTTTAAAAGTATGCATTTTATTTTATATACAAGTTTTGGTACAAATCATTATATTGGTTTTTGGCATACTAAATATTACTTTTTATTTTGTAAACATTTTTGCACTCTATTCTTTTTTTTGGTGGCAAAAAAAATAATTTTGGCAAAATTAATTGGCAAAATTACAACTTTTGAATTTTACCATAGTTCAGAACAAAGTTTCTCCTAGCAGGGACTTAGTGAGTGAGTTATGGCTAATTGGCTTTCAGTTTGATGGTGCCTTTACAGTTTCAGGGACACTTTAATTTGGGACGGTCAGTAGAAGGACACCAATAATCATTTTAGCTGTTTGTTTTCTGACCATGCACAAGCATTCCCACTGACCACCAATGTAGGGAACATACTTCCCAAGGGGGACCAATGTAAGGGTTACTAAGGCAAATAGAGGGGCAAATCTCCCTGGTGGGAAATAAATCACATTTCCCTGAGGAAGCCTAATGGCTGCGAAACGCCTGGGACTTTTACACAAACTCCATAAGGTTGGGACTTTTGCGGTTCTTCACACAATTATTTGTTGGATGACATAGAAGCACTGTGTCTAGTATATAATACCTAGGTCCTGTGAAGTGTTAACATGACCAAGGTAAAATACCTGATTGTGTTATGTAAATGTTTTTCTTTGATACTATGTAACAAATACACATATATCATTTCATACAATCCCTGAGCCGTGAACCTCATTCTTTTTCTTCTTTTATACATTGTATATGTTTGCATTGCATAAAGACTATAAATGACCTTGTAATGGTATTACTGAGTCCAACATTAAGCATATAGTAAAAATCGGAAGTATTTTATTTTATATTTTCATATGTTTATATGGGATGGGGGTGGAGGAAGAGGAAAAGGCCAGGCAAACATAAGCAGATTAAATGTCAAATTCAACAATATCAGATGTTTATATTTAAATTCTTCGTAGCCGTTGACAAGCCGGTTTCTTATTTCCTGAAAACTCTAAAGATATTACTGCACTTCTGTTGAATCGTTGCAGATATTGCACAGCTAAATGATACTGTCAGGCTCCATCAGTGAATTCTCCATGATTTGGGATAAACAAATACCTGGGAATTCTAGAAGAAATATAATGATACTTCTATGTGGATTTGTGCGGGGAAGACAAATTCTACTGTGGGAAACTGTCTAGGAAAAAAAGGAAAATGTATTTGTGATCTTTTTATCTGAAAATTATTTTTCCTTACCCATTTGTCAATGAATCCTTATCCCTGTAATACACATCTACTGTTTCTGGAGGCTTTCTGAAATTCAAGGCACAAAATCTACATTTAACAATATAAATGAAAGCTTTTGGCCTCATTGCAACGATTTGCCACCATTGCATTCCACACAACGACCATAACACCACACAGCACAGCTCCCAAATGCAAAGGACTGGAGTGAGCTGCTTCTTCTCACATTCCAATCCTGCTATATAGTACTATAGTGTCTATATACTATGTATAATTAATATAGAGCTGAATTTTATTTGGGGTATAGTTACAAAAAATCTGAGCCAACTATGCTTTCAGTCACAAGTGTGTAACACACAAAGTGCAGGGGTCAAGAGTAAGTAAGGTGCAAAGTTTAGGAGTTGTAGGAGGTGTATGTAACATACCCAATGCAAGGGTTGGGTGTATGTGACATGCTAAGTGCAGAGGGCAGGAGTATGTAACATACATAATGCAGGTATTAGGTTTATGTGGCATAGTGGGTGCAGGGGTCAGGAGTATATAAAGTGCATAGGGCAGGATTTTTTTCTAAATATATACTGGATAAAAACCCTTTAGACATACGTGATTCAATTTGCTCCAACTGGGGGAAAAAAATTCCTTCCTGATTCCATGAGGCAATCAGATGTTCCCTGGATCAACAGACTCTGTTATCTTTACTTGTAAAAGCCTAGTTATGTAAAATGTAAAAACCTAGTTATATTATGTGCTTCTAGAAATACATCCAGCGTTTTCCTTTTTTTCACACACCTTACTGTGAAGAATACCTGTATGTATGTATGTGACATACTGAGTGCAGGGGTCAGGAGTATGTAACAAGCATTGTGCAGGAGCCAGGTTTATGTAACATATAATGCAGGGGATAGATATATGTGATGTACT
>NC_092858.1:12211276-12214211 GCF_032062135.1 Pyxicephalus adspersus
AACAAGCATAGTGCAGGAGCCAGGTGTATGTAACATATAATGTGGGGGATAGATATATGTGATGTACTGAGTGCAGGGGTCAGGAGTATGTAACATATAATGCAGGGGATATATATATGTGATTTACTGAGTGCAGGGACCAGGAGTATGTAACATATAATGCAGCGGATAGATATATGTGACATACAGAGTGCAGGGGTCAGGCGTATAAAAAATGCATGGTGCAGGAGCCAGGTGTATGTAACAAATAATGCAGGGAGTATATAATGTGACATACTGATTGCGAGGGTCAGGCATATGTAACATTTACTTGCTAAATGAGGTGTATGTAACATTTGAGGTCTAAACAAAGTATAGAGATTAGAAATACATACATCCCAGTGCACAGAACCCTTTAAAATTTATTTCACCACCATTGCCCCAGGCACATGCACTGAATACACATACCCACAATATGCAAACATGTAGCACTAGGTAGAGGGCTGGGAATACAGAAATAAGCCTCTTGCTTTGCCGTGAATGAGCAAAGTGCAGGAATATTACAAAGGTATATTTGTGATAAAAATTACTTGGAATAGTGCAACATCCCTTTTCTGTATTAAACACCTAAAAAATAGAATGAATGTACCCTGTTTTCTTTTTGCATGTCCTGAAATTACTGGTATATCAAGGTTCCTTTTGCTGAAAACAATAGCTACATAAATAAAAATAGTACGTGATGATAATACAATACATAAAAATAAAAAAAATCTCTTACCACCACAAGAATTATGTTAGTTTATCATATCCTTGACCGAACAAATTCATCCCCCTTTGTTTATCTATTATCTTTTTTAGCAGTAGATGGCAGTAGATTTCCACCCTCTATTATACATTTTCATTGTTTGTACCATTACCAAAAAATAAGCAAAGTTGTGTGAGATAACTTTTGGGGTATATTGCTTATTTCTGGGGTGTCTGAACGGATGTTTGAGTTTTTATGACTTCAGTGCTGGCCGAATTTGTAACAAAAGCAGGCGGCCTTTAACGACTCGATTCTTTCAAGCTTTTTATTTTTTTTCTCCTCATATTATTATTATTGTTCTTATCTAGGTATAAAAATGCGTCTGCTGCTTCTCTTTAAGATCATCTGGAAAATGCTGATGCAGTATGAGATAGCTCATTGGAATGGGAATAAAAACAGATAAAGCAGCCTGGTGTTTTACTGTCAAAGCATATTGCAAATAGTCAAACTATGGTCATATCAGGACATAAGTGTATATTCTGTGATGGTTTGAATAATTATAAATGTTATGATACAACTGGTATAGATTAACTGGTTAGGGCAGAGCAAGGATGTATTTAAAGGGAAACTATAATGTGTTATAAATAAGCACATGAGCAAGTACTTTTTATTGTATATGTATCTTAGTGGCTCATGCACATCGCATTGCTATAGAATGTTGCATTATGGCTAGGGTTGTGAAAATATAAGATTTCATGGTATCATAACCGTCTCAGTAAATGTGATGATTTCACAGTATATTGTGCTATACAATATTGTACAATCATTGTACCATGCTACTAATTTACATTTTTTATGTGGTGGATGGAGATTGCTGATTCCATTTTGTTCTGGATGCAGGTTTGGGCATGGCGGCTCCAGTTGTCGAGTCGTGTAAGAAAAGAGATGTACACAGCAAGCGAGGTTCTCTTTTATGGTTTAAAAAAAAAATTGGGAAACTGGCTCATCTGAATCTTATTCCTCCATGACAGCTTTTTAGACCGTGCAGCATGGTGGCTCAGATGGAAGTGCCTTTGCAGCGCTGGGTCCCAGGTTTGAAAATCAGCCAGGATATCTGCATGGAGTTTGCATGTTCTCTTTGTGTTTGTGTGAGGTTCCCTTGGGTACTCTTTTTTCCTTCCACATTCCAAAACATGCAGTTAAGTTAATTGGCTTTCCCCCAAAATTGAACTTAGTTTGTATTAAAGACTATGGTAAGGACATTAGATTGTGAGCTCCTGTGGGGGACAGCTAGTGACATGACATGCTAGTACAGTGCTGTGTGATGGCACTATAAAAATGCTGTGTAATAATTATATATAGTACTAACATATTACTCAGTGCTGTACAAAATCCATAGTCATGTCTCCCCAGCTTTCCCCCAAAGGACCTCGCAATCTTATGTCCCCACCATAGTCATTAATACAAACTAAGGTCAATTTTGGGGGAAAGCCAATTAACTGCATGTTTTTGGAATGTGAGAGGAAACCAGAGTACCCAGAGGGAACCCACACAAACCAATGAGAACCTGCAAACTCCATGCAGCGGAGTGCTAATCATACAGCGACCCACCGTGCTGCCCAGGTGCTGACAGTTTACGTAGCAATGAGTTTGCTGTGGTTGGTAACCAA
Source organism: Pyxicephalus adspersus (assembly GCF_032062135.1). Classification (NCBI taxonomy): domain Eukaryota; kingdom Metazoa; phylum Chordata; class Amphibia; order Anura; family Pyxicephalidae; genus Pyxicephalus; species Pyxicephalus adspersus. The sequence goes on from NC_092858.1 coordinate 12,213,671, forward strand.
AAGAATCAGCTGCTGTAAGTTTTTTGTTAAGGTATAGTAAAATCAACATTTCCATTGGAAGAATTGTCACTGACTAAGATCAGCCAATGGAAACCCCTGTCTTCTATTTACTGTAACAACAAGCTCACAGCTATTACTTACATTAGCAGACCCATTGATAATAAGCAATTGTGAATGGTAAAAAAAGCGTTAGGCACCAGGAAAGAAGGAGGTTAGGTTAGGCACCAAGAATACGGTGTTTAGGTTAGGCATAACTCTGTCTTCGCTCCTCCAATGACTAATAATGACTTTCTCACTCATAACCTCATCACACGCACGGCTCCAATACTTTTCTAGAGCTGCCACAACTCTCTGGAATGGTCTCCCACATCATATTTGGCTTGCTTCTACTCTCTGCTCCTTTAAAAGAGCACTCAAGCCCATCTTTTAAAACTTGCCTACCCACCTTCTTCTGTCTCTTTAAACCCTACTTTCACTACTTACCCACCATTCCATATCCCCCCTCCTATTGGCTTCCCCACCTCTTAGATTGTAAGCTCTT
>NC_092858.1:12214820-12222676 GCF_032062135.1 Pyxicephalus adspersus
TTGCTGTACATGCAGTATGACTGGCACACACATTATAGATGCATGGTGAATAAAATTAGAACATGACTGTGTTGCTTGGCCAGTGTCATGTGCATTGATTTGGCAGTGTATGTAAATTCGGTTTAGTAGATCGGCCCCTGTTCCTCTTTACTAATTTAAAAGTTTGTCGTCCTGACCCCGCACACGAGATAAAGGAAATATATGACTCCGATGCTTACAGTGGAAAATTGGATTCTGATTTCAATTTAAGTCATTTTGTGTCCACTCTGTATTTATGTAGTTGCAGAGATTCTGAGGGTCTTTGGTAGCTGAAGCAGTAATCTCCTGTATATCAACATGTAAAAGCTGTCACTTCACTACAGGTTATCATGGAGTGCAGGGGCAAGGGCACAAAGCGTCAGCAGTGCATACCATGAAAAATAAACGACAATCTTGGGAATTAAAGGTAAAGTAAAATGAAACCTAAAAAATTGGAAGGGAATCATATAGTACAAATCCTTTCAGGTCTTGTTTTAATTTTGTTGTTGTAACAGAAAAAAGCACAGACATTCCTTCAAACATTCCTTTGTGTGAATCCTCCGGCTCCATGTGTTTTAATTGCAGTAATTGATTCCCACCAGGGATTCAATTCTCTGTGGGATTCGCTGTTTATAAATAAACATACTGTACGTCCTCCATCCTGCTGAAGTGAGGTGAGTTCTTTCTGATTTGCTACAACTTCTAAAACAGTGGTTGCCAGCCGGTGGTCCGTGAGAAAATTTTGGTGGTCCACCGTTCGGGACGATGCACCCCCGAGTGGGGTCAGGAGAAGGACCCCACTGGTGGGGCGCACCGGCCAAAGCCATGGACCATTTCCCTAGTACAGATCTCTGGCATCTATGTGGGAGTGACACCCGGCTCCCTGCACATGCGCGGTCTGGAGCCCGTAATTGTAGTGGTCCATGGGACCGGAAAGGTGACCATGGCGACCACTGTGAGCATATTGTGAGAAGCTCACAGTGTGCAATGAAATCAGAATCCTGCAGGACTGAATGCAAGAATGGATGGCAAATTTAGGCTCTCACCACTTCAGCATAACATCAACAGGAAGATGAATGCAATAGGTCCCTGTGGCATTTCATATGAGGACAAGCATATGGTTGGGCCCCTTGTTCACCAATGACGGGGCTTAAACTTAAATTGACCCAACAGGCACACTGTGTATATTGCTTTAAATAACCTAATGAGGATTTCATCTAACTGGGAATTATTTGATGATTTTGCAGATCCTCTGAGGATGTAATTGAGCCTATCACTCATTTTATGGACAGACCTTTGGATGGTGTTGATAAGGAAACAGAGGCAGCAATGTCCACGGGTTATATTCTGCATCTTAGTCAACCAGAAGCTTTTGAAAGCCTAGAGAAGACTGAAAGTGGGACAACACTCAAAACTCAGAAGGTATCAGATAAGTAGTATAAATTGTTACATACAAAACAACATCTACTGAGTTCAGCAGAAGGTTTAATATACTTATTGTGAAGGGTGATACAGTGAGCCTGATATATAAAAGCTCTCCAAGACTGGAGAAGATGGACTATCATGGGAGAACCAGGGTGATCCAGAAAAATTGGAATGGATTTCTAAAAATTATTTGCTATTATTTGGCAAATGTTTTCAGTCCTGGACCAGATCCTGGACCATTCCAAGTTTGCTGGACGTTAAACCATAATAGTCTATCTTGACCAGTCTTGGAGAGCTTTAACAAATCAGTATCTTGTGCATTATGGTGGACTAATGATCAGTGTGAAAGAGGTGGATCAAAAAGTTTCTTGGAGAAATTTCTGTATGAGGTTCTTTCTATTTCTGCTTACATAACTAAAAAACTAAACATTTGGTGACAAATGTGGAAGGAAAACATTAAAGTTTAGATTGGCTGGTCCTCCCATTGGCCGAAATCAAAAGACACAAACTCATTTAGTTTTTAGTGATATTTCGCTACAAAGCAAGTCAGCAAATCTTAACGACGTACCAAGCCATTTTACAAGCACATATTAAAAGTACAACACTAGGGGTGAATCTTTAAATCACTGAGCCAATATAGCAAGATTTTGGATACCCGGCCAACACTTTATATTGGTGATCACTGTTTGTGTCCACAAGGCAACACAGGTCCACCCCTAATAGTCCTCCACTCCGACCAACCTGTAAATACACCCTTCCCTGAGCTTCTACTAACTGTTTGACTACTTGAGCCACCCGATCTCCTTGCAGAATTCTTTGCTCCCCCAGGCTTGTTTAACTCTTCCCCCTGGAGGAGCAAAGTTTAGACTTTGGCCTCTGAGATGACCAGTCCCCCTTATTTTTCTCCTGCTGCACTTTCCCCTATGTGCTCTCGGTAACATGGAACTTTGAAACCCCTGGTCATATGCCATTGTCGATAGGGACGATTCTTGACGACTTTGGCTCTGGTCAAATATAAAAACTGGGGCATCAAATGCCCAACATTTCAGCTCTCTGCACCCCTTCAATTTTTTATTTGGGGCCTTGGTAGTGTTAGATGTTCTGGGCAATTGAAATTTGCTTGTGCAAACCTTCAGTGTGGTGGCCTTTGGGTGTATACCTTTTACTTCCCATCCTGGTGTATTTCAGAGTGGGGAAGGGTTGAAACATTTGTCCTAATTTCATTATAGATGTGTCTTTATGATGGAAACTTTATTTTAATTCTGTTTGGCAAGTAGTCACCAGGACAGGAAGTTAAGTTTTTCTACTGAATGGTGACATTTATAAAGAATAAAGGGTTTGGCAAGCATACATCCTATATAAAAAAAGTTTTCCACTTAAAAAAAGTGAAAAACCTAACTAACCACACACCTCTGAGGACCAATACACTTTTCTTTGTTGGAATATCCCTTTAATACTGACACGTATAAAGGGCCGAATTTTATTTCCGCTTGGTTTCCAATACAGGAAGTCCCCAGGTTACATACGAGGTAGGGACTGTAGGTTTGTTCTTAAGTTGAATTTGTATGTAAGTCAGAACAGGTGCATTATTTTAGTAAATGCAATGAGGACAGATGTTTGTCTCAACATATTTTTAGTTAGCGTGGTGTCAGTTACTGTATAAAATCCTCAATGTGAGCTAATCACAAACACAGCACAAAAAACTTTATGGATCCTAGACTTTCATTAACCTATGGAGCAAGCTGTGCTTTGATATGCAAAAAAGAAACAACTGCAGAGTTTGTCTTGGTCTATAAAGAGTTACAAGATGATACAGATCGGCTCAGCTCATAAGATCACCCACAACCTCAGCTGTGTTTAGCAAAAGATTTCTTCTAAAAGTCATGTGAACCACCCACTGTCCCGTGTCAAGCCTCCATCCTGCACACTAGGGAGCAGGGAAGCCCCTTTTGTATCTAGGAGTCGTCCGTATCTTGGATGTCCTTAACTCGAGGACTACCTGTACAGTAAAAAAAATATAATCTAAGAGTAATCTGAAGGGAATTCAGCAGCCAACAGATTGTGGAAAGATTGGATGTGTTGGTTAATGGCGACCACAAATTGTTATGTGTAGGAATAGAAACCAGCATCCAATAGGAATCGGAGAAAAATGACTGGTAAGGCAGAATCTCATACACAATTACCAATACTTATAATGATTAGATTGATTAGTTTATCTTATTTACCATCCCAATGCTTGGATAAAATACAGTCTTTATTTCGATTAGCATAATGAGCTTTTTTCCGTATTGCACCAAAAAGCAAATGACACACCATACATCTATTTAAACAGAAAAAAAGCTTTTAATTGTCTTAATTTTTATTCCATAAGCATTCTTATGCTTTGCATTAATATTTTTCTAAAAATACATTCTGACCTTTGACTGCCTTTAATTTGGTTTCCCCGGAAACATATTTTTGGGATACACCAAGAATCTAATTTTTCTGGATGGGAAGCTGAGGCTTAAATACAAGTTTTGCTGTTATATGATCAGATTTGTGTGTTTGCACGGCCCTGTTCTATGAAATGACACTCAAATAAAAAAGAAAACTTACTAATACCTACAGTAATATGAAAATGGAGGAACACATCATGGATATTGTGAACTTTTCTTTTCTAAACAAGCTCACATTAGATCTTCCTTAAACCAGTACCTTAAGATGGGAACATTGGTAATATGACATGGTATATTCATTCTTATAATGTAAATGAAGTAACATTTACCACCAATTCAAATGAATTAAGTTAAATTAGGGTCTGCCATATTAGGTGCCAATAATAAAAACTTACATAGGGAGTATGCTGGTGAAATGTATCCTATATGAACCTATATTCTATATATACGTGTCCTATATGGGGGTCTGCATAAGCTTCAATGGGGTCTCCAATCAAACAAGAGCGAAAAATCCTGTATTAGGAAGTAGTGGTATTAGGTATCCCCATCAATTTAGCATTAAACCTAGTAGTTTAGGATAGGCATTATTTGTAGAATAGGCAACTCGCTCAGATATGGGTGCAGTCTTATTGAAGGTTATGCACAATAAGGAAACTAGGAGGCAAATGTATTCATCCAGGTTTTTCCTTGAATACACTACCCTCAAGTCCTTATACTGGACCTCACACATAGGCACTGACAGCTTACTCATTGTTTTATCAAATGGCCTTTTCCAAACACTGACCCAATATCTTCACAAAAACTGTCTCAGTCCCAGAAAAACCCTGAAGAAGCTTTGTCAGGCGAAACGTGTCGGGCAAACCAGATTGGCACGGTAGTCATATTATTATTGTGTTAGTAGAACTATGTCTAGCATGAATATCCTAACCCTGTGATGTTACAACAGGTTTGGTGATATACAACATGATTGCTATGTAGTTATGTGAATCATCTCATCAATGCATAATTAATCTTTAGTTTTGAACCCCTGTCTTTCTTGTTTTCTTTGCATTATACTATATTTGCAGAATTTGATTGTTTAAAGCTGATATTCAAGGAAAAACCTGGATGAATACATTTCAGGTGATACAAAAAACTTCCCTTGCAGTAGGGTTACTCCAGCACTGCTAGGATTAAATCGACGCTTCTCTCTATGGTCCTGACACTGCTGATTGTGGCTGGGCCTTTCAATGCAATTCATTCTGGATCAGGGGTGTCAAACTCTGTCCAGCTAGCCAAATCTGGCCCACAACGTCCTTTATTTTGGCCCCCAAAGGAATCCAATATATGAACTGCAGCTGGTCTGCCACTTCATTGAAATAGAGCCGCTCCTACGATTCCTGGCATCACTCGCATCTATAGACGAGCGGGCTCTCTGCCTATGTGTGGCCCCACATAGGACTGTTTTATAGATGCAAATAATGCCGGGAATTGTAGTAGCGGTGCGATTTCAATGAAGAAGGAGTTCCAGCGGTGGGCCACGCATAAGATTTAGCCGCGTCTGGCATTTCCAGCACTCCCCCTTAGCTACAAGTGGAAGGTGCCAGGAGGCTTTTGGAGTTACAGGGGCTTCATGTTTAGTGCAGGCGGATTTTATAGGCATCTTCAATTTTTTCAATAAATTTCAAGGTTGGCCCACGACTTTGTCTAAGTTTTAAATTTTGGCCCACTGTGTATTTGAGTTTGACACCCTCTTTCTAGATGATGAGGCCAGCGCCTGCAACTGTTGCCGAAAAGTAACTTAGAGAGTCGGCTGTGTCCACTTTCCCGAAAGTAGAGCCTATGGGAGAAAGCAAAAAAGCTCAGTAAATCTCCTTGATCTGATCCTCCTGGACATAAACAAACATTTAAACATTTCAATGCAGAAGGGGAATCCCATGCGGAAGAATCACATGAAAAAAGGCTGAAGTGCTGGGAATTAAATTGACCTCATTGCCATGATCGGGCCATCTGACCTTAGTACAAATACATTATTATCCGGATGGAATTGGCATTTCACTGTTTTGAGAAGTTGCTATAAAACCCCTTCCTGACCACAATCTGTAGATTGACATTCTCAGACATCACCTGGTGGTGAAAGTAAATTGATTTACATTACTTCTTAGAAATAAAAGCAAGCACAACGCCAATCACCCCGATAACCAATTATGATGATGCTATGTTTACAAACAAATTTATTGGCTGCAGCTGTCATAGATAAACAGTGGAATAAAAGTGCACTGTAAAAGAAAAAACTGAAAAACTAAACTTTAAAAGTTTAGCCCCATTCTACAATAAAATACATTTATCTGTGTATCTGTAATCTTTTAACACCTCTTCTCACTTCGTTACTACTGATTCCATCTTCACCCGGTCTTCTTCTATTTTCTGGTCTTTGGCTAGAATAATGTAACTTCGATTCACACACAACGGGTAAGCTGGGATTGCATGGCACTGCTCAGTTTACATTGCAGAAAATTTTGTGAACAGGCAGGTAAGTTTGCTTTTTTGCAAAAAGGACATCACCTGACCCTTCTACAATGAACAAGCTGCATTTTTTTTTTACTTTTTAAGTATTATTCCATTTTAAAAGGGTAAATATTTTAATATTCAATTAAACAAACTTGTGTGTGAACATTTGTTAGTGGCTCTTTAAGTGTAGGGAAGTATTTTGAAAGTAATCATCATGTTAACCATCACAAACTGACGCTGCTATCCTGGCCATAAAGGCGTCAGTGATCTCTGGTCACCAGATGGGTTAGTCATCTATCATAGTTGCCAACAAAAAATGGTAAAAGTAACATTAAATTTGAATGTTAGTAATCACTACAGACCCTGGGCTGAATATTAGTAGATAAATGTTCAGAGATGAGCATTACCAAGATGTCCGGGATCATGCATCTATTATATCATTGTGTAGATCTCTCTGGCATAGACAATGCCATGACATGAATAGCCATTAAGCACTCAGGAGCATGGAGCAGGAGACATTGCACTCTCTCTCTTTCTATTTCCTTTCTGCTGACATATTTTATTTTCTCTCCCCTTACGTGTCATTTCTTTACAACATCTACAGTAATTTCCCCATTTATGTATACACGCTTTCCAACAGTCATAAATTATCAGCCAATAATGAAATATAAATATTAGACGACATTGTCTAGGTGTACATTCACTTGTCAAGCATCTTGTTGTGCAGGCAAGGTTCTGGCATAATGCCACGTGAGAAGTGTGGCAGCTGGGGCCAAATTGCAGAAATCCATATGAGGTGTAGCTTCTAGGGCTGTCATCCTGATCCTGGTTTCACTAACCTTAAACAGTTATGCAACCTGTGTGAAAAGTATGCACTATTACTACACAGTATTTCTATAGCGGCAACATACTACACAGCGCTATACAAGTCTATAGTCATGTCACTAGCTGTCCCTCAAAGGAGCTCACAATCTAATGTCCCTCCTATAGTCATATGTTATTATCACAGTATAAAGCCAATTTTGGGGGAAGCCATTAACCAAACTGCATGTTTTTGGAATGTGGGAGGAAACCAGTGTATCCAGAAGAAACTCACACGAACACGGGGAAAACCTGCAAACTCCATGCAGATAGTGCCCCAGCTGAGATTTGAACCTGGGAGTTGGCGTTGCATAGGCTAACCACTGAGCCACCATGCTGACTATGATTCTATATGCTATTTCCAAGTCAATGGGATCAGTTTAGAAATGTTCTCACCTAATAGTCATACAATTATTAACTATCAATATACTTTGGACTAAATTTAAAAATTTATGAATCAACTTTTATTCCTAATTAATCAATTTTTCCAATTTTTTCCCATGTGAATTATGTACATTTTGTAAATGTAAGGTGAATCTTGCATGAAAGCATTCCTAAATAGAACACAAATTGTCACAAGATAATAAAGCTGGGTATACAGTTTTATCCCAGATTCTGCACGTTTTA
>NC_092858.1:12222876-12225907 GCF_032062135.1 Pyxicephalus adspersus
CAATGGCAATCACTATATTAGGATCTTCACAGGTTCCCTTACACGGCTTGAACCTCATAATCCAAGAGATGGAGGCTATTCATTCAGTGGATAAACCAAGAAAGCACCAAAAAATGAAGAAAAATGTTCTCCTATTAAAGGCAGCACTTTATTTCAGCACGTAAAACATCTCCAATTATATTGGGGATATAAAACAATATAGAGACTGAACAGAGCCTTAAAAGCCAACATTATGTCCCGTCATCCCGGTCCATCGCTCACATATTAACTTTCATTAATCTAAGCTGCAGTTCCTCTGTTGTGTTATTTGCACTAAGCAGGTCTTTTATAACACATTAAGGTGACTGGTGACGGAAAGGTGATAGCCCAGCCAGAGTAAATTTGCCATTACTTTGGATATGTGTCATGTTGTTCTCCATAAGCCTTCCATCACACAAATACAGCGTAATTTATCCCTTTCACAGCAGCTGCATAAACCTATTTCTGCAGCTGAGAGGTTCTGTAGACCGCCGGTTCCAGGACATGTGTTTTGTATTACTCTGCTACTGTCATTTGTCTTATGCTGCACTTGTGTCCAATGAACATTACCGGCTGCCTGGTTGTAAGTGAGAAGCTCTGTTTTTATAAAGCCCATAGATCATAACGGCATGCTAAAGGGGCCCAATCAATCAAGGATCAACTTGGGATATTGGGTAAAGGCAACCTTATATAAGAGGAGCTTGGAGGCTGCTATCACTATCCCCTGTCTTTGGATGATATCTGGTTGTTGTGCTCATCCAGGCGTGTATGAAAAGTTCAAATCAGTTTAATACGTTCCAGGTTCATACGGAGCAAAAAGTTTTACAAAGTTTTCTTCATTTTTTCATTAGAAAGTAGACACATCTTGTGTAGAAGACTCTATCCCCCGACAGCATGCTGCAGAGAACAACACTGTCAGTGCTAGAGATTTTCTACTATTTATTGTGTCTTAATCAGGGCCGGATTTATACTTTTTGCTCCCCCAGGTCCAGCTAGCTTTTGCTGCCCTCATAACCCCCAACTAATAAGAGCACACACAAAACACCATGGAAACTCTACCACAAGAACAAAAGACAGTGAGAGAGAGAGAGAGCACAGAAGTACGTAATGAGAGAGAAAGAGATAGGAAGAACACAGAGTGAAAGAGAGAGAGAAGAGAGAGAAAAGATAAAAGGGTAATAGATATAGGCCCTGATTTATTATAGCTCTGCAAGGCTATATACTTTCATCAGTGAAGCTGGGTGATCCAGCAAACCTGGAATTAATTTCCTAAAAGTCATTATCTGTTTGTTAGCAAATGTTTTCAATTCCGGACCAGATTCCATTCTAGGTTTGCTGAATCACCCAGCTTCACTGATGAAAGTGTATTCTCTCCAGCACTGGAGAGCTACAATACATTAAGGGCAATAGAGGGAAGAGAGAAGGAAGAAAAGAGGGAGAAGTGAGAGAGAGAGACAGGGAGAAGGAAGAAGGAATGGAGGAAGAAGAGAAGGAGAAATGGGAGAGAGGCAGAGAGAAGGAAGAAGGGACAGATATGGAGGGAGGGAAGGAAATAGAGAGGTAAAAGGCAGGACCAGAAGAGGGTAGTAAGGATGGGAGAGAGATAGGAAGAACATAGAGAGAACGAGAAAAGAAGAAGTGGGAGAGATATAGAGGGGGCAGAGAGTAATAAGAGAGGGAGATGTGAGGGAGAGACAGGGAGAGGGAAGAAAGGAAAGGGGAGACAAAGATGGAAGGGGAGGAGAGAGACGGAGGGGGGAAAACAAAAATAGAGCCCTGGAAAATATAAAGTGGGGACACCAAATGCACAACACTCCAGCTCTCTGCACCTCCTGCCATTTTGGCAGCCAGAAGTAGGGACCATAGGTAATTGCCCACTGTGCTCCCACCCTAAACTGCTCAGTGTGCTTGAACGGGGTAGCAGTATTTCTGGTTTAAATAAGGTGTGACCATAATGTATGAAGGTGGTATTATGGCTATCAATGATTCCATCTTGAGTTGTTGATAATGTGAATACAGATAGCATTAGATAAAGATAAGGTTGTAGTTAGGCCCTGGTCCAGCACCGGCACTCACCAGACATCAGGTCCACAATTTAGCACTGCACTCTTTACCTATAGCAAGCCCCGCTCATGGTTACACAGCCCAGCACATGGTTACTCAACATAATCAGTTCAAGCTGATTCACTATTTTAAGCATTTGTGAGGCTTGCAGAATGATCACCCAGTGCCATGTTCTGCCACCACTCATACTGTCAATTAAAGTGCTCTGCAGAAGGAGGGATTTTGCTTATTTAGCTGCAGTTTAATGTTAACCCAGCACAGTTAAGGCTGGATTTGTGAATTACACTTTATACAGTTAGGTTCATAAATATTTGGTCAGAGACAACTTTTTTTCTAATTTTGGTTCTGTACATTACCACAATTAATTTGAAATGAAACAACTCAGATGCAGTTCAACTGCAGACTTTCAGCTTTTATTCAGTGGGTTGAACAAAAAGATTGCATAAAAATGTGAGGAACTAAAGCTTTTTTTTACACAATCATTTCATTTCAGGGGCTCAAAAGTATTTGGACAATTGACTTAAAAGCTATTTCATGGGCTGGTGTGGGCAATTCCTTCGTTATGTCATTATCAATTAAGCAGATAAAAGGCCTGGAGTTGATTTGAGGGGGGGGGGAGCTTGTATGTGGAAGATTTTGCTGTGAACAGACAACATGCGGTCAGCTCTCCATGCAGGTGAAACAAGCCATTCTTAAGCTGCAAAAACAGAAAAAAACCCATCTGAGAAATTGCTACAATATTAGGAGTGGCAAAATCCACAGTTTGGTACATCATGAGAAGGAAACAAAGGACTGGTGAACTCGGCAACCCCAAAAGACCTGGACGTCCATGGAAGACAACAGTGGTGGATGATCGCAGAATCATTTCCATGGTGAAGAGAAATCCCTTCAAAACAGCCAACCAAGTGAACAACACTCTCCAGGAAGTAGGCATATCGATCTCCAAGTC
>NC_092858.1:12227796-12230751 GCF_032062135.1 Pyxicephalus adspersus
CCCTAGTTGAGAAACTCTGGGCTAGCCTATCTATATGTAGGTATGATGTTTTAAGCATTGTTTTATGAATCATAGAGAGGGGAGGATGAAGAATCCTTTTTGCAAACCTGTCTTGGAGCTTCTGTCGCGGTGGATTGATGAATGACTAATTGCGAACAACTGCTGTTCATTCCTATGGAGGACAGCACAACAGGGTGGCACTCCCTCCTTCTCCCCTTCCCCATCTCCATAGAACAGTACAACGCTCATTCATTCACCTGTCACCGGAAACGAATGTAAGATTTCCAGCAACAATCCTCAGACGTCCATCAGACATCTGGCTTATATGAATTGATCTATAATTGTTAAGTGCGTTTTAGGACAAAGTACAATTATCTAGCATGCCTAGCCCCTGTGATGTAAAGTATTCAGAACCCTCCTCCTCATATGTATACTTACCTGAATCTGACCGCTTCTGTCTACCATAAAGTAAAAATTTCAATGGCCACCATATTTATTTTTCCTGGCCAAACCTGTGTATTGGTTCCTCATAAACGTCTGTTGGAGAAATACATCTAGCAGTTATAAACCATTGCATATGAAAATAAATTATTGCACACCCACACAACATTTTGGTATGTGAACTGAATGTGTTGATAAGATATTTATTGCAAGGTAAAACAACAAATATAGATCAAACAACTCTTGCGGTTCTGTGTATAAACCTTTAGTTAACTGAAAACTTCATTTTCAATAGTAAAAGCAATGAAAACCCGGCATGTGGTGTGCTCCGCTGAACTGACCCTTATTCCTTTAGCTAGGCAGACGCAGTCTCTTGACTTCACAGTTTGCTAAGCTAGTAAACACAATCACTTTGACAGTTTTCTAAATGCAGAATAATTACAAAAAGTACTCAAAGTAAAACATTGTGTAATCTTTCTGTTCATGTACAAATTTCAGACTTAGCTTGTCTTTCCAGCACAGCTCTGCACTGCTGGATCACAGGTGGACGCCTTGCTAATGTTGTATACCTTCTGTATGTCAACATTATTATAAGCAATGCATGAATCAGAAAAAGACTTACCTATAATCCATGCTCTGCAGAAGTAGAATAAAATACGTTCCCCCCTTCTAGTTTCCCAAGGCTAATTGATTGGCACATTCCATCAGCTTCCTGTATCTCAGTTTCTAGGACAGGATTCTCACCTAGGGTTCCTCCAGAGGTTGCTAGGGGTTCCCTGAGCAATTTGGACCACTCTGGTCAGTAAAGTGACACCAATGATCTTTTTAGCTATGTGTAAGGGTGATATTCTTCCCAATGGCCAGCAATGTAAGAGGCATTCCTCCCATTGATCACCACACTAATATACTGTGATCTGTGGAAATAGTAATCATAGCCGGGGTTCCCTGAAGACCTGAAAGGTATTTCAAAGGTTCCCCCATGTAAAACAGGTTAAAAAAGGCTCTAGGATAATGTTCCTCACCCTGGAGTTGCACAGAACCTTAGAGTTCCTCCAGAGGTTGTGCCTTTTAGGTCAGTTACCACTGAGACCATTGATCTATTTGGGTATCTGTAAAGGTGGCATTCTTTCCAATGGCCAACAATGTAAAAGTAATTCTTCCCATTTACCAGGCTAATGTACCATGAACTGGGCATATCATAAATATTGTGAGGGGTTCCCTGAGACCTAAAAGGTATTTCATGGGTTTCCACAACTTTAAAAAGGTTAAGAAAGGTTGCTGTGGGAGATGTATTGTAGTCTCTGTTGATGTACAACTGCCACAGTAAAAAATTTGTGAACAGACTTTGCACTTTGGCACTGGTGACCAAGTAATCATGCTCAGTTGATACAATGAAAGGGTTTCTGTGTATTCTTAAAGTGGAATTAAATGGAAAAAAAATCGCCTGGCAGATTCTTTATTGCAGAAGAGACAGGCCATGCCCCTTCTACATCAAAACAAACTTAGCTGCCTGTGTGGGATCTTTTCTTTAAAGAACACAGAACAGAAATGGGAATGTTTCAAGTCTGTTCTACAAAAGCGCACTGAAAAGTATATTCAAATGGGTAATAAGTTTAAGAGGCTAAAATTAAACCCTATGCGGCACACAGCTGATGTAAAAAAAGCCATAAAGAATAAGAAAAGGGCATTCCAAAAATATAAAAATGAAGAATCACCTTCATCGTTTGAAAACTATAAAAAATATAACAAAAGATGTGTAAAAAATGTGCAAAACTTCAAAATGAAAGACAGGTTGTAAAAGTAAGGCAAACCCTCCAATTTAAAAAAAAAATATATTAATAGCAAAGAGATCAGATGTGAGCAAGTAGACCCTTTAAAGGATGTCACTGGGTTGGTAACTGGGGATAAGGACAAGGCAGATTTACTAAACACTTTTTTAGCTCTGTGTACACAAAGAAAAGGGCAGAGATCCTGAGATCGCCGCTGGAGCACGGGGATAAGGTAAGGGGGTCCCCCAAAGGTACCCCGAGTGTGACTCGGGATTACCGCTTTTTGCAATTTTTTTGCAAAGAACACAGAACAGAAATGGGAATGTTTCAAGTCTGTTCTACAAAAGCGCACTGAAAAGTATATTTGAATGGGTAATAGGTTTAAGAGGCTAAAATTAAACCCTATGCGGCTCACAGCTGATGTCAAAAAAGCCATAAAGAATAAGAAAAGGGCATTCCAAAAATATAAAAATGAAGGATCACCTTCATCGTTTGAAAACTATAAAAAATATAACAAAAGATGTAAAAAGGAAAAAAAATGTGCAAAACTTCAAAATGAAAGACAGATTGTAAAAGTAAGGCAAACCCTCCAATTTTTTTAAAAAATATATATTAATAGCAAAGAGATCAGATGAGAGCAAGTAGACCCCTTAAAGGATGTCACTGGGTTGGTAACTGGGGATAAGGACAAGGCAGATTTACTAAACACTTTTTTAGCTCTGTGTACACAAAGAAAAGGGCAGAG
>NC_092858.1:12231695-12262326 GCF_032062135.1 Pyxicephalus adspersus
TTAGGAAGTAGTTTCAACAAGTTCTATAGATTGCTTTAAGAAAAAGTTGGATGATTTCTAGAAGCAAAGAATATAACTGGGGATTAAAGAATTAAAGTAATGATAACAGAGACTGTTGACTCATGGAACATCTGATTGCCTCATAGAATCAGGAAGGAATTTGTTTTCCCCCGTTGGAATTGTACTAGTGTTTTTTTTTGCCTTCTTCTGGATCAACTATGTCCATAGGGTTTTATTTGCTAAATTTTTATCTCCCGAGTGGTTGAACTTGATGCAGTTTTCTCTTTTTTCAAACCTGTCTAATTATGTTACTATGTAATGTACACGGAGCTGCACATGGTGATTATCATGGAAAACCTTATGTATTCAGTATGATTGGCATAATGGTTACATGATGAGAAACCATGCTGACTGATTCCTGGTAATTTGACTAACAGTGGGGCAAATACACAGAGGTGGAACAAAGACTAAAGTCCTGTTAGCACAAAACAATGGGCCTGATTAAAAAAGCTTTCCAAATAATAGCAAATATTTGTTCCAGCTTTGATGGATGACCCAGGTTCTCCTATGATAGTCTGTCCTCTCCAGTCTTGGGGAACATTAACAAATCAGCCCCAATGTGTCTAAAAACTGTAATCTGCAGATTATGCATGGTGAGGGGTTAATGCCCAGTTGCCTACCAGCACATTTTACTTTTTCATCTTTTCCCGCTACTCGTTCAGCCGCCAGGATTAAGGAACGGAAACCTTGTTGAAACTCCAAAAGTTTATGCAGGGCTGAAACTTTCTATTTGATGAATGGTGTGCAGATGGGCAGGGAGCCCATAATATGAAATGTGTGTTGCCCAAATATCAGCTTTTATATTTGAATTTTTTTTCTTTTTTATTGGAAAACCATTCTGAAAAAAAACTGCAGTTACTGTACTCCTTTTGAAAATGATAGCTGCCAAGCTGCCTGTGGTTTCATCACTTTCTAGGTTACAAACCCAAAACAAGCATCGAGATCAGGGAAGGCAATACAAAGTCACACCAGCTGCAGATTTGTTCTTGGTCACTGACTTAGAAAGTATTAAGTCATTGGATCAGCATAGCGGCCAGGGATATGGTGGCTTTAGGTGAAGAGGGATGCAAGCTAAGGGAAGTTTGAAGTGAGCAGAACTTTATTTTTTTTACTAAGCAAAGTGCAATGTCTCATGTAGGGGAATATTTACTTTGCTATGTGAACAGTTTATATTCCTTTAGGTAATCCACAGTACTGTCTCTTTAATGTTATTTTACCAACAACTATTTTATCTAAGACTGCCCTGTCCTGGGTGTCCATGCTGTGATTTGGAACAAAGTTGTCACCCTATTAAAGAAAATAGAAAATGAATGAATCTCCTGGCAGGCTCAACAGGCGATAAAACTGTTATCGGGGTAAAAAACAAAGTGCTGTGTTAAAGCTAGTGACAGTCTGCATCATATAAGTCATTTTTGATTTTGCGCTTACCAGTGCCATTCCTACAATCTGATCTCCCGCAGTGCCCTTCAATTGCTACATAAGACAATGCTGTCACATCATGTCACATATCTTCCATCTGCGGGGAGATGCTGTGTCTTTAATCTGGCACTTTCTTGCATGAAGGATAATGTTTCTATTCCTATAAACCCTTTTTCACATTTCTGCTATATTAAACATGCAAGTAGTAACCCAAAAACTCGCCTCTCTGTTCTACATTTGAACTCCTTATGAGATAAGGTGATATAAATGATATAATACATGTATCTTCCTACCAGACCAGCAGAATAAAAAGAAATGTTTATTGGAGTGAAGAACGGCAGACAAAGGACAATGAAGCCGAGGTCTTTGAAAGATGAAATATTGGGCTCAGTAATTTGTGACGGATCCTCAGAGAGGAACGGTGTGAGATGACACCGTCTGACAGAAAGGCCGAGTCCTTGAGAAAAATAAACTTTATTACATCTGCTGAAAGGGAAAGAACAGAGTACAGAAGCCAAGTCAAATAAGAAACAGAAAATGGGTTTATTCAGTGAATATTGTAATGTGGAAAGAAATTTCATATGTCATTTTGGAGATTTATAAAAGTGTCACTTGGCAGACACCTAGACTAAAATCCAATACTGCTTCGGTCTTGTTTTTGTCATCGAGACTTCAGGTGGAGGTTTCCGTGTGGCTTTAATATAGTTGAAATTGTGCTGATCTACAATAAGGAAGAGAGATGTTTTATCAGACGATGTATTACCGGGCCGGGATCGAATGCTACTGAGTGGAAATGGATCAAATTTAGGAAAAGCTCGATTGGCACTAGACAACATTGTTTCATGGCCAACAACCGTCATGGTGGGGGCCCTCTTTTCCCTTCTTTGCCTTTTCTACTGTATTCTTCGCCACCTCTTGTTCTTTCTTTTTCTGTGTGTCTTAAGTCTTACACCCCTTTTAAATCTCTTTTTCATACACCACTTGGTTAATACCTAGTGATCGGGACCTGAAGTCCTGTCTTGCTTTCCAGAGTTTGCAGTGGGCTTCTATAGGGGGTACACTCTGCATTTGGATTTGAGATGTAGTCTCTGTCATATACTCTATGACTCTACTCATGAACACTAATGCCTAATGTATACTTGTTCCCTGGAGAAGTATAAATGACAGATTCCACTTGTTTAAGATCTTACTACACTCTCTTAATAGGGGGGTAAATTCCATTTCGCTTTGTTAAGTCAGGTTCAGCAAGAACAACCATTTCTACTCTTGGAGGCTGGCACCTTGCCAGGCATGCAGGCATGATACAGGAGATGCGCACAAAAACTTTTTTTGGTATTTGGGACTTTTTTCCAACGTGCCAGGGTGAAATGCACAGGAGCCCAACCTGGACTTAGGCTACTATTTGTCTTACTCAGCACTACAATGTTAATGTTACTAAAAAAACATATGTGTGTGTTTTGTGATACATTTTAAATTTTACTAATAAAAGGTTTTGATATATAATCATGTTTGTGTACACACTGCCATAAAAGTCCCAAATACCCAAAAAAGTTTTTGTACAAATTTCAATTAGGGATGTTGGTGATCTACCGATATTGACCAGATTTGACAAAATGAATATTATATATTTATGACACAAGAGATGGTGAGAGACTGTGGAGATGTTATAGTAGCTGTTTGAAATAAGGGACCCATTAGATATTACTGCTATTATAATCCCTTTACAAAGCATCCACATTTGTAATCCCTAAGGCAATCCTAAACATTACCTGTGCCACATTTGATATGTTCCACAACAAGACTCATTTAAAATAGGAAAAAAAGCATAAAAAGATAGGATGGGAAGTATGAAAAAGTAAGAAAATGTGAAAGAAATAAACCCAACCATTTAGCTATTAGAAGCCAGTCTAAAACTAATATTCTTTTCTGGACCAAGTAAGCTAGAAATAAAAGCACATACTAATGTCAGGGGCCACTCAATGAGTGCCTAAGGGCAGGTTCAGACTTTCAGTGGGAGCAAGCGATCCTTTGCGGCTTCCAACAGCTGGTACCTTGCCAGCCACTTGAACCATAGCGCTGGTTCCAGCATTTGCAGATTTGACAGTGGACGGTACTGAGCAGTACTGAACCACTCATTGCCATCCATATTCATTTTCCATTGAGCTGTTGCAGGTAGAAGTCACATGTAGCCAGCAATGGTTTACTGGCGTAAGGAAGCAGTAACTGCACCGTAACCTCAGCGATGGTCCGAACATGGACAAAGAGTTATAGACAATGAAGATTTGCAAAACAGAAAATGAAGTTAATAGCACCCCAAAGTACAGGATTCTCATTTTATTGTAAAAGCACTGTCATATTGAAAAGCCAATGTTTCGAGTGGCATTACCAGGTTGCCTTAAAGAAGGAACCATGTGCAGCCGTGAGATGTTGGCTTTTCAACTTGTTGTGATAGTTTTTCTTTACAATAAAGAAAGATTCCTGTACTTTGGGGTGCTGTAGACTTCATCTTCAGTTTTATTGAGTTCTACAAGGCGCAATCCGTGGTTGCCACTTAAAGCATCCTTCTATTCTCACATTCTCCTTCTATTCTCACAAGATCTGTTTGCTGTAAGGAATGCATTACTATCACAGACATTAATATAGACTTAGACATTGGTGGGCTGGGAGGATGCCAAGATTCTCCAGCACTAGAAAGTCATTGGTAAAAAGCTGTGATTTTGTAGCCTCTGTTGTAAATACATTTCACCACAATGCCTATAGCTATAGAGGTGAATGAGGGCTTCATTAAAGAACATTTTCTGCTTGTTTATAATGTGTTAGTAGATTATTGTATATATTCTGGCTACAGATTCGCTTGAAGAAGCCAAGAAGTGACCTTTGAACTTTCACCTAGCCTAATCTGAAATGTGGCTCCTGAAGGGGCACTAATTTCCTATCCTCTCTTGCAGTACATCCAGAAGTTCCGCACAGCTGTTCTGGTAGTTCAAGTTATTCGCAACCTCATAAAAATTTATAGGTAAGAATTTCATTATCCCTGAAGCTTTATAGTCTAGATTAATTATTAAATCTAGCAATAAAATTATTGTTGTAAATGACAGACATTATACTGATTATATTCTATGTAAAGAATAAATATGAATAAGAGATGTATTAGGTATCCCAGAAGATAGTTTTAAGCATTTAGATGTAAAATGGATATGTCATTTAATGTATGGATGCTTAAGGACATATTTATAAAGTGGTGAATGAGACTTTTACCAAGAATTCAGCAGTGGTGAATCAATTAATGTCATTAAAAACACAAGCAGCTGCACGATTTCCCTGCAATAAATGTTTGGTGATGGCTCTTGCTGGGCTTTGCTTGCAGGTTAGTTTGTAGGAGAACAAGATAGAACAGGTGAAAGGGAGCTTTATAGGAAAATCAATGGAGTGAAAACAACCAGAGGATTAATTGTTTGGTTCCTGTTGATTTTTTTCCATAGCTATTTTTCCAGTAACTTTTTGAAAAAAATGATTTATCAGTCAAACTCCCATCCCTAACATGGCAGGCAAAAACATTACTGGAATCTCACCTAGGTGTGAAATACATTGATCATGGCCTTTAATAGATAGTTGTTGATTGATAGGAAACAGCCCAACAGCTGTGGTCGCCAAACACCATTAGAGAAAAGTCCAATACATTTTGTGTGTCGCTATTCAAGGGATTTTCTCCTTTATTGGAAGGTAATTTATATGTGGATTTTATCTGAAAATATTGGGAGAGATATTGTAGATCTACTCTAACATAACAAATATTCTCCAAAGGGGGAAAGAGATAGTTGTACAGAAGAAGAGACCCAGATGTAGATCTGAAGGAATAGATAGGGCTTAAAGCATGCTTAGAAAAAAAAGTAGCTGTTGTGTACTTTGATTTTCTATCTTACCTAGATGATGGCCATATTGTTTTAATATTTGTATTTTTAATGTAGTGTAACAAGCAAATTTCAACATTTCTTGTGCATGTATATCATGCACGTATAGCATGATTTTTTATATGAACTTGCTCTTGCACTTGTATCAGGAGCTAGTCAATGCAATGCACCTGCTAAAAGCAGAATGAGTTTTGGAACGACCTTATCTTTGTGCTACTGCTGCATTATTTTCATTTATTATAAAAGTCTGGGTGTAAGTCCTCAACAAAGTTTTGCTGCCAAATTGGTGGTCCGAAGGTTGTCCAGTTGAAAAGTTTTGCTGCACTAAATAAGTTTTTGATTTTAAGGTAAAACAGCTATGTATTATTGTTTCACAGTATTTATATAGTGCTGACATATCACACAGTGCTTTACAAAGCCAATAGTCATGTCACTCAAAAGTGCCTTTCCATGTCCCTTCCAATGTCCATTCCATAGTTTTATGTCCTTAATCCAATTTATTTTGGGGGGAAGCCAATTATTCTAACTGTATGTTTTTGGAATGTGGGGGGAAACCGGTGTACCTGGAGGAAACCCACACAAACATGGGGAGAACCTGCAAACTCCATGTGTGTGTGTGTGTGTGTGTATGTGTGTGTGCATGTGTGTGTGTATGTGTATCTCATTGCCTGGAGTTCTGAACAGGGTAAATAAAATGAGTTATAGATCAGGGTAACAGATCTTAATGTGTGGCTTTTCTGCTGTCCTCAATGTGGATCCCAAATCTTACCCCTGATACACACACATATTTTTCTGCTTCTATCTTTCTGAACACCTAAAACACAGATGTAGAACACATGTGAGCCTAAACTTGGAAGAATAAGACAATGCGTGTCAAACATATTTTATAACGTTCTACTTTTAATATGTAATCCATCATATTTGTATCTGTAAAACATCAAGGGATGAAGGAGAAGGAGCTTTAAGGTCATGTTTTTTTTCTAAAAACAAAAGGGGGATTAAAGGGATTTTCTGCATTCTGTTAAAAAACAAAAAGTAAACCATTGCAGCAGAACTAAACCCAAAGCACAAAAAGCCACCAGGAGGTAGAGGTTTTTTGGCAGAATGCAAAATAGAAAAAAAACTTTTTCCTCAACTCCTAGTAGCTTTTTGTTTTTTGGTTACGCTGAATGGTACTGGTACCATGCAGTGTAGTGCCAAGTTATATTCTGGGCACTGTCTAGAATTGTTCTAGATGCTGGAATCATTTTAAGAGTTACATCATCATTGGCTGTCCAATGGTCAAAGATGTTTGTAATGGACTAAGATGATTCGGAAGCTTTGAGAGATGCAGCAGTGATGGGATCCTAAACCCATTGGAATCCAAAGTTGGGCGCAAGGAAAAGTAAGTGTAAAAATTAGCAGGTAGGCTATGCATGCTTCTCGATAATGGCAAAAGCTTACCACCCACCAACAACTTTAGTTTTGCTGTATGTATAGTAAAACTAAAATATATAAAAGTCTGCCTTTTTGATCTCTAGCTAAAAAGCTTGGCTGGAATTTGCAGAGGATCAAGCTATATATGTATTATTTACTGGGCTGGGAGGATGTGCAGCAGAGCAGAGTGGGGAAGATGCTATGTCTATGCTCCAAATCAAGATGGCATACCGCAGCGAGAAGGGAATTGTAAGATAACCTTCACTTTCCAAACAAAACATTAAAAATGAAAAGGTTAAAGTATATCTAAACCCAGAGTAGTAGAGGGTCAAAAGTACTGTCAGTCATTTGTTCCTTTGGTCTTTTATTTGTATTTGACTCCCTACCTCGTAAGCATTAATAAAGAAGTATTGGAATATAAAAGTGCTGTCAGATTTCAATGTCTCTCCTTCATAGCAGCACATACCTCTCATTCACTCCTCCACTGCTCTGTTATCCTGAAAGTTTTCAGTGTCCATTGTCTAGTTATTGGAGCATGCAGTTTTAGGTTGCCTAAAATGTAGTGATGGTAACATTAGAAAAACAAAACGTTTGTCCCCATGTTTTACTTATTTTAATGCTTTATTTTAACAAAAATTACATATTGATTCATTAGAAATGTAGTGTGGTCCAACTTTCCTATCTGGCATGACAACAAGTCTGGTACAAGTGGTATTAGCCATGCCTACTACATTTCCAATACATCCAGAACTCCCCACTCTCCTCATCTCCATAACCTCTCCTTGTGCACAAAGAGCACAGCACAAAAATCTTGTATTAAAAAAATAGACTGCAGAGATGGAGACATAATCCTGCCCCTGTACAAAGCATTGGTCAGACCTGGAATATGCAGTCCAGTTTTGGGTTCCAGTTCACAAAAAGGACATTGTGGAATTGGAGAGAGTGCAGAGAAGGACAACTAAATTAATAAAAGGAATGGAGGAGCTCAGCTATGAGGAGAGATTAGCTGAACTGAATCTAATCTCCCTTGAGAAGAGACGTAAAAGGGGGGATATGATCACCCTGTATAAATATATAAATGGTCCATATAGAGAACCATCTTCCCCATTATTCACTTTGAGTTCATTACAAAGGACAAGAGGGCACTCTTTGCGTCTGGAGGAAAAGAAGTTTAAGCTCCGGATAAGGAAGGGATTCTTCACTGTAAGGTCTGTGAAAATGTGGAATCGGCTCCCTCAGGAAGTAGTTTCAGCAACTACTATAAATGACTTTAAGAAAAAGCTGGATGTTTTTCTAGAAGCACAGAATATAACTGAGTATTAAGGCTTTAAAGTAAAAATAACAGAGACTGTTGATCCAGGGAACATCCGACTGCCTCATAGAATCAGGAAGGAATTTATTTCCCCCGTTGAAGCAAATTGTACCAGGGTTTTTTTTGTCTTCCTCTGGATCAACAATGTCCATAGGGTTTTATATTTGGGATATGTTTATTTCCCTAGTGGTTGAACTTGAGGGACTTTTGTCTTTTTTCAACCTGACTTACTATGAGGGAGCATAAATAGATGGATAAAGTATGTTTTTTTAAACAAACCAAAGGATAAATTATCATTTTCAAAACTGAAAACCTGATTTTCAGAGAAACTAACCTTGTTATTTACTAATGGCTTTGAGTCAATAAATCCACAAATGGTTTGGAAAATACACTACTTATCAACAATCTTTTCTGTGTGATAGGAATTCCTTAATTCATTGCACAGTTTTGTAAGTCCAACAAATGTCAGTGAATCCATTGCAGCCTCATTTTTTTCTCAACCTACAACTAAATATTACTTTCTGTACTTCTTTCATTCATCCAACCTTCATCATTTCTTCTTTTGTCCTTTCATTTTTCTCTTTATTGTCCTTAAACCAGGAAAGGATCAAATACCAACAAATGATGCAATCATGAATGTATTTTATCTGTCTCCAAAAAAAGGCTCAGCATGATATGTTTTCTAACATAAATGGGCACATAGAGCTGCCTTTTTTTGGCAGGTTTGCAAATTTTGTAGACACATTTAAACTACTCATCTTATATGCCATTTAAAGTGCATTATTACTGAATAAAAAAACTACTTTCTGTTTTGTATCAGGGACTCAGTTATTCCTTGGTAGGGCGGTGCCATCTTGCCCATCATGGAGCATACAAAAGTTGTAGCCAGGCTCTCACATTCTATACATCAAGACACTTGTGATCTGTACAGTGATATTCTTCCGAAGCCCTAATTTCACACCATTTCATTTTTGATTGATATGTGTATGGTCTTTATCTGGATTCAGTGATCACCAGACACCAGTCCCTCAATTTAATGCCGCACTTTTTACCTATAGCAAGACCTTAGGGGGCTAGATGCAGCGGCCCAACACATGGTTGCTGTCAGGACATCTGTGCACAATGGATAGCATTTTGTGAATGACAGAGGACCAGGAGCCAACAGATAATCCGAAACAAAAAATTCCAGTAAAAGCAAGTCCAAAAAACAGAGCCAGAGGTCATACACAGGTAATCAGTCCACCAGACTAGGTATCCAAGGGTAAAGACAAAGCAAAGTCGGGGTCAAAGGCACAAGGTCAGTCCAGGCAAAATACAATCTCAAGGTCAGGAAAGAGGTAGAATGAGTAACAGTAAATTTAACAAATAAACACACCAGCAGGTCAGCTAAACTTAACACTACAATAACCAACGTGACTGTGAGCAGAATGGCTGAAAAAGCCCTAGCAGCCAATGGCAGGGCAGGATGAAGCTCTGCTCCTAAAATCCACTTTAGCTGTGCACAGCCTCAGAGCCCAAAGCTGGGTACACAAGTCCAATGGTTCTCGCCTGATAATCGGCTCAGAGCCGATATAGGATGAGAATCTGGTGTGTGTACAGCGCCCGTCGTCCATCGCCCAAACGACTGTCCTGGCGGATCCATGGACAATGGACGACGAACGATCCTAATGGAAGAGAGAGGGCGCGCAGCAGGGTGCTGCTCTATTGTTCTCCCCCCCCCCTCTCCATAGAGCAGAACGGTGCTGTATGTACATCACTTGTTCATGCATCATGCAGTTTTTAGTGGTTGGAAAGGATCGTGAAAGATCCTTTCCAACGACAATTATTGCACGTGTGTATGTATGTAAGTGCTGGAGATGCGGAGAAGGTGCATCTCAGGCTTCACAGCTAAAGGGAAACAGGGGATGCTATAAGCGGCTGTTTAGAGGGAAGACAAGTAATTACTTGATATCCTTGCTGCTCTGAGCAACATCGCCGAAGAGAAGAAACAGGTTGTGATATACTGTAATGGCCCAGGATAAGCATCTCCGAACAATTTGTTTTCTTCTAAAATAAATAGAAACACCTCAAGACGCTTCTCAGCACATCGAGCCAAAGGGATGATTTTGATCTTTGTGTTTTGATAACAAGTATGGTAGCACAATATGAATTATAGCAGAATACATGCTTTGCCATTTTGCAGTGTCATGGATTTTCAATGACGCTCCAATGCAATGCACCTGTGTTGTAGTTCATAATGGTACAAAAACGAGTCTAGTTCTTATTTTCGCATAATAGGATGTGCTGGATGTCTGGTCCATTAATATTCAATGTCTAAATCACATCATAACATACTTTACTGAACTGCATGGATCTAAATGGACGCCAAATAATTAAAAATTAAATTTAAAAAAAAAAGCAAAAAGTTACAATATTGAAAATACAAAAGTTATTTCATGAAATGAGACTGAGGAGCATAGAAAAGAATCCTTGGAAAATGTAACAAACCTGTGGGTGGCTTCACTTCCTAGCATCTAACAAAGTAAAATATGAGTTTTGGTTGGACTGACCCTTTAATTACTTAAAAGTGAAAACATATGGATTTACCAAGCGATGTACTTCTCCTCCCTCCCCTCTATGAAATGTCTATAAAACCAGCAAAATCTAAAATTATAACGTGCTTCTGAAGTTAAACAAAACTACTACACATGTCGTAAATGAAAGCCATTTCAGGATTTATGATGGGGTTCGGATTTGAACTATAGACACGGCCGAGGTTGGGAAATTGAATGATTTATACTTGATTTTTTTCTCCCTGTGGAATATTTTCACATGTGCGGATTACGTTAGCAAGTTGAATTACTCGAAATGTCTAAAGTTCCATGATAACATATGGTAAGACACCCCACAATAAAGCTGATAATTTGTTGTCTGGGCCTGCAAGATTTCTCCCTCGGCTCTGCAAAATTTCAAAGTCGGTATCAGCACTCAATCTTGACACGTCAGTTTTAGAGGAGCATATCACACCACTCCATAGAAGTGTTAAATCTTTTCCAAAATCCCACTAAAAGGGCAAACTTATACAGCTACATCTGTTAGTGAATGAATCTCATTTATTCTGTAGGCTTTTACTTTTTATATGATATTTTCTTATTTGTTATTTGTAATTAAAGATTTTTGCTTGAAAAGCAAAATTACATCTATATACCCGAGTATAACCCCCCCAAATGCTCTCAATACCAGTATCTCCATCTTTAAAAACAAAAGGTCAACACCTGCATGTTGCCACTTCTTGCTCCTCATTTTAAGTTATGTGGCTGCTGCTTTTCCCATTATTTGGCTTTCTGTCCACCTCAATAAGACTTCTTTCAGGCATATAGTTACCATTTCCGGGTGCACTCACCCAGAATTACCCATTGGATGTACCACAGCCTCATCTCCTTATTCACCCCCATGCACCTAAAAATTATTTTGCTGCTTTCCCCCATTAACCCCCTACCCTCCCATTTAAGAGGTTGGAGACTTAGACAGTACACATGTCCGCGGATCAGCATGACATCCAGACAAATACCATTTCAGAAGGTGGTCAGAAACAACAAACTATATGGGTGTTTTAGTAATAGTTTTCTGTACTATTAATCCTCTTCTGTGCACATGAAGATCCCTTCCATCCTGGGTGAACACCTTCCACTTGGAACCTCACACATCTATGATCTCCAAAAACCAAATCCAGGACCTGCCCTACGCAAAAGTGATCCCAATACCTGTCCTACACTAGAGTGAAGCTGTATACCTGCTCTATATAAGGCTCTCTTGGCTCAATGAAGAAATTTGGAATCTGGTCAGATTAAAATTTACTTATTTGGTACATCTCCCCTTATGTCCATATTATGAAGCGGAACGTATTCTGGGATCCAGAAGGGGAGAATTTAGACATTGCTGCCCCTATTTGGAACTTTAGCAGGGATGGTTTTACACAAAATAAGGCTCTGAAGTGGAGGCCACCAAATGAATAGCATTCCAGCTGCTGTGCACCCCAACCATTCTTTCAGTTGGGACCCTGAGCAATCACCCATCTACCAACTCTAAAACTTTCCCTGGAATTTAGTCCAGCAGAGATGCTGGGTTGTTAGCTCACTACAGAAAGTTAGGAACTCACTTGTTTTCCTTTTTTTTTTTTTTGCACCACCTCCTTCCATTTAAAATGTAATACCAATAGGTGAATATGCATGTATTGGAGAAATGTGCCAAACATGTTTTTTTTCTGTTCAGACATTCACTCAAATAAAGAGAATAAAAAGTCTTAGTATATCTATTTTACCACCTTTGATATTGAAAGGTTTGCTTTAGGCTTTGACTGAATAAAACCATCACAGCCTGAAATGTAATGGCCATCTTGACTAAAATGCATCAGTCGCGTACAATATTTTGTTTTTGGAAAAAGCTTTATGTATGGTAAAAGAGGGATTGCACTCTGCACCCATTTATAGAAAAACAAAGTGATCTTCAGATTCCATGGACAGTAGATGGAGGTTCTTTTGATGCATGACACACATGAGCAGTTTCTTCAGTAACCATGACTGATGGGTCTTCTCTCTTCTGCAGAGACTACGCAGCTTCCAGAACAGAGCCCATCTCCTTCAGCGAATATGTTGGCTTTGAGACGGAAACTGAAAACCTTTTGTTTGACCGATCGCTCTTCAAAGCTAAAATGGAGGTAAGATGAACCATTGTAATGTTTAGAAAAGTGTTTGCAGTTTAGAAAGAATCATACTGTGGCCAATGCGTGTGTTTCTAAAATTGTAACTTCATTGCTCTTCAGTCAAGTCATTTATTGGCTCTGCCTGCGAGACATGTACACCTTTGGGCTGATTCACTAAAGGAATATAGTCTGTTCACATAGCAAAGTGAATTATCCACATGCAAGGGATATTGCGCCTAGCTTGGTAAATTAAGTGAAGCTCTGCTGTTTTTAACCGTCCAATCATGTTGAAGGAAAAATCCTGTTTTTTTTCTTTTGCACTGGCTTCGTTATTCTTCGCAAAGTGAATTTTCACCGGATTCACTAAGCTAAGTGAAAACAATTATTATTATGTGCTCGTTAATAGCAAATACTTTTTAGTAAATACAATCCAGGTTTGCTGGATCGCCCAGGTTCACCCATGATAGTCAATTTTCTCCAGTCTTGGAGAGCTTTAACTTCCCTAGCAGTAACCCTGAGTGTGATTCGGGGTAGAAAAAAGTAGTGAAAGCGGTAACCCTAGTCACACTCGGCGTAGGTAAATACAACGCTTACCTGATCTGCCGGCGTCCTGTATCGTCCATTGGCGCGACCGCTGTGTTCTTTCTTCTTCCTCCGTTGTCTTCTGCACCCGATGAGTCACTGGGGAGTTCCCAGTGACGTCGGTGCATGTGTACGTTACTGGCGGGGCAGGGCAGGAAATTCAAAATCCATTTGTATTGCATTCAATACAAAATAACTGTATTGAATGCAATACATTGAATTTATATGTGTAAAAGCAGTACATTGTATTTCATGAAGATTTATTTTAGGTACTGTATTTTTCGGACCATAAGACGCACTTTTTTTCCTCCTAAAGTGGGGGGAAAATCAGGGTGCGTCTTATGGTCCGAATGCAGAGGTACAGGGGCATATTTTTTTACTTACCTGTGTCCCCGCCGGTCCCCGGCTGCGCCGATCTCTGCCTGTTCTGTGATCCAGCGTGCGGCACTTGTGCCCGCCCACGAAGGCGGCGCCGATTGATTTGATGAATGCAGATCGGCGCGGCCTTCCTGGGCGGGCACAAGTGCCGCACGCTGGATCTCAGGGGAAATCAAATCAATTTTTTTTTTCTTGTTTTCCCTTGTGCGGAAAACCTGGTGCGTCTTATAGTCCTGAGCGTCTTATGGTCCGAAAAATACGGTATATATAATAGTATGAGTATAATATATATATTTTTAAATTTAAAAAATAAAAAAAAACAAAAAAATATATAAAAATATATTTTTTAATTTATTTAATTTATTATTTGTACATGATTTTGTGTTTTAAACTTTATTATACTCATAGTATTATATTATACTGTAAAATAAATTTTCATGAAAAGCAATGTACCGCTTTTAGACATATACAACCGGAAAGAAATGAACTGCTAGGGAGGTTAATAAACAAGGCCCAATAACACAGAGCACAGCGATTTTTCTTTGAATTTACTAAGCTAGGTAAGTTATCTCATGCAGTGGGATAATTTATGTAACAAAGTGAACGGCTTTCATTATTTTCTCTCTTGCTCCTAGTCTCATTCTCACTCCATCACTGGGCCTGTATTACTAAAAGGTTTTAGACTGTACACTGGTGAATTATCTCCCAAAATTGGACATTGTATTTATTGCTGTGTTTCCATTTTTGGGGGGTTTGCAGATGGTCCTCAGCTCTGAAGCCAAACAAATCCTTTCATGTCCACCAAGGAAGAGAACAATGGAAGAAGCAAAGTTGGTAAGTTCCAGATTTACCATTACCGGCAAGTATAATAATCATCAATTGCTAGAAGAATACTCATATATAGCACATGAAAATGTCTACATGAGTGTGCATGTTTTTGTCATCCCACTCCATCGAGCTCCATCAACTGCATGGGGGTCAGAGTTCCCCAGAGTTCAAAAATTGGTAAAAAAAGAGTGTTTACTTGTTCTAGTCACACATGTGCTCATATCAGTTGGTAACCTCCTCCAATGGTGATATCATATGCCAGTTTTGGTGGAATACTCCGTTTTCTCCATGGAATGGGTAGACATTGGTATACTGTACATGCACAGCATTTTATCCATTGGCTCCAATAGAAAAGCCAAGAAGCCTTCAAGTAACTGCTCAGGTGTGCAGTTTGCACTCTGATGTCATTTACTTTGTTTCTATATATTTTAGGTCAGCAAAAAAAAAAATAAAACTAAACCCAAATCTGGCAGCCCTTTAGTACAAATTGAGTCACAAAGTATTTAGAGGTTAAACCTAGTATATTCTAATTAGTCCTAGAACTGGGTTCTCCACAAGGAGTGATGGTTGGTTGTTTATTGCTGCATAGGTAGTACCTGTTCAGTATATATAATAGCCAATCACTGCCCTGTTGCACCACCAATGGATATTGGGCCTATGGGATCTTTTTTCACTTTTTTGGATGGGTAGGTTTTTTTTTTTAATTGCATTTTTATTGAAACATTTTCAACAGAAAATAGAAAAACAAGAAATAACAATAAACTGCAATACCATGACTAAAAGAAAAACCTGAGCTAAACAATTTGGATGGGTAGCTTTTAAATGTTTAAATTGCTGGAGACTTAGGGGAGATAATTGGGGGAACACATGAACATGATCAGTGGTCAAGGCAGGTGACCCCCAAAGGCTACTAAGGCTTGGCATATACTGAAGTCTAAATCTTCAAACCAAAGGAACCACAGGAACCAAAAGGTTCTTTAAATTTGTGACTGTAGACAAGGTCACCCCGGCATTGAGCAATAGTTTCCCCCTGAAGCTGTTGGAGATTTTCAGTTGTGATGGGGCTGATGAGCTGCAAGGAAGTAGACTGTGCTCACCCACACATATTTGTCTATTGGATTTTACAATAAACCTTTGAAAAGACAGATCTGCTAGCCTATGTAAGTTTCTGTAGTCACCCCATCAGGAGGGACCTAGGTACAAATCAGAGGCCCCAAGGGAGTGAGCAATAGGTCAGCACTACCTGAAAACCTTAGCAAACCTTGCGCAAGACTGAAGACTTCAAATGAAGGTCATTTAATTCCCTAAAACTCTTTTTCTGTGTGATATAGAAATTACTGCTTTTACATTTTCACCCTTAGTTGCATCTTAGTGATGCCAATCTCCTACACCTTCTTTCCAACAATAGGCACTTGGTATTTCTCATGCCTAATGGACCATTCCTGTGTAATACGCACTGGAACAGCAGTTGGTTGTCTTTGTCCGAACTTGCAAAACATGAACAGAGCTACCAGGGCTTCCACCATGGGGTAACAAGAAGTACTTCTGTACCTGGTCCCAATTAAATAGTTTGACTTTTGCAATGATAGGACTTTTAGAATTAGGGGAGGGAGGGCCAGGAGGTTTATCTGGTATGGGGCCCAGAAATTTCTGATGGTCACCCTGCTTGTAACAACAAGTGTCTGTACAAAGAATTTGATAGCAGGAATACCGAATACTTTTTTTTAAACCTGCACATTTTAACAACTACATTCATCTTCTAGAGCCTATATGAGATTTTTATCATATACCTTATCATTTCCAAAAAGTATATTCCTTTAAGATATTTTAATTCGTTCTTGACACTTCTTTAGTAAGACTACTCAATAAAAGACAAACAAATATCTGATTAGATTTGAGGATTTTCATCTATGTTGTTGTAAATTTCAAGCAACACTTCACATAACAAATCCTAGATTCTCTTTATATTTGCTATTAATGTTGGGTAAGCAGGTGCTGAACCCGTCATTCGCTTGTACTAAATGTAATTTACAACGATTTTGTTCTGTATCGATCATCTGAATGATATTTCAGTAACCTAACATAGTTTAACATTCATAAACAATTTATTTAGCAGTCAGAGTTATAGGAGAGGGGGCTTACCAGTAGCGATAGAGTTCTGAAGCTTTTATAATATCACGATTGATTCCAAAGTAAATGAATTGTGACAATGTAATCTAAAGTTTACATATGAATGAGCCTATCTCTTCAATTACAGGCAATGCTCTCTCTAAGGACAACCGTGAGTTCCTTTGCTGCATATCCGGTTCATGTACAGGAGAAACTAGCACAGGTTGGATGGTATGAATGGTATGTATTGTTCTTCTTTTTTTTCAGCAAGCTAAATAACAAAATCAAAAAAATGTACCCCTCTAATGCTTTGAATTACTCTATCCTTTCTAAAAAAATTAACCCAGCCTTCCCTTTAGTCTTGCACAATTTTAAAGGCTTCTCTTCTATACCAAAATTCCATATATTCCATTTACAATGAATATAAGAAGCTGTAGCTAGTCAGAAAGACCCCCTTTATTTCCTCACGGGAGGGCTTTCAGCATCATCTAGTTTTTTCTTCCATAGAGTGTCCCTGGATCTCTCCTTTCATTTATTGGATTTCCAATCATTGAGGTATCACATGTGGTTGTTAGCTACAATGTCCTGCATGCAAATGTAGTTTATTTAGGAATGCCTGATCTTCCCGACGGCATTTTAATATTTGTATAGGTTTTCCCAGGAGCCAGCCAACTGTTTGCCTTATGGATGAGGGGTTCCTTCAGACATGTACCATTCCCCCACACCAACTATGATCTGCCTGCATTGTACGCAAAGTCATGAAGACTTAGAGTTGACAAACCTAGGTCTTCAATGAAAAACTGCAAAACTAATCCCACAGGTGACATATAGGTAATTCTTATTTTATTATTTATACATATAGCTCTGTGCCAGGATAGGCTCTGATTATGTGTTGTGTGGACTGGGAGTGGTTTGGGGCCATTTGAAATCTGTATGAACCTCAGGATCCCAAAGCTACTTGGGAATTATTTTGAGAATGTGGCTGTGTATTGGGATGTAGTTTAAAAACCAGTAAGTCACTTTTGGCTATGCAGTTGCATTTGGAAGAACAACTTGGCAGCTGCAACCATGCATTAACTGTGCATTACTTTGAGACGCCAGAGCCCACAGCAGCAGTTATGTAAGGAGCATAGAAGATGATAATTACGCAGAGAGAAGGGGTGGTTCAGATCTAGCTCCAGTGGGACAGGCGATCAAACTCTCGGTTTACTTAAAATAAAGTTTTTATGACCCTTTCTTACCTAAATAATTTGCTATGCATTCAATAGCTAGGTGCAGCTTTTCTAGTTGTTGTTTGGTGGTTATCCCTACCCATGCACTGCTTGCAGGACCTTTTGGATATGTTCTTGCCAATGTTCCGAGCCATGATTTGCAGGATGACAAAACTGCAAGATCCTACTATTGGAGTCCTTGAAAGTTTTAGGATAACACATGATTTAGTGTTCCAGAAATGTATTATCATTCCTTGGAAAATATATGTTACCCAGCCTAACATATTTCCATATTCTTGTAACACTCTTTTGGTATCTGCAATATTCTCATTCTCTAACATGTACCCTCCCTGCAACTCTAATCCTTCCCTAGAACCTGTGCACAGGTCGTCCATTACCACTTACTGGTCACTCTATTTCAACCCATAGGTGCCTTGTAGTGCTTTGAAGGTGGTTATGACAGGCTGCTACAAACTTTAATACAAAGCCTTGGAGTAGTTTTCAAGTGCTGTATTGCACAGGAGGGATATAGAAAGCAAAAACAAATCATTTGCTTGTATTGTTTCCTCACATATACTTCTAAAATTCAATCTAAGTGTTGAAAACAGCAGGTGTTTGAAAATCATTCCCACTGAAGTTTATCAAAACAATTGACAGGAGCACTGACCATGCAATGCTACACAGCGCAGACAAAACCACATGGTGATGCCTGCTAAACACCTGCAAAAAAGTTTCTTCAATCATTTTCTTTTGTGTTAGTTATATTGAGAGGGCTTTGCAGTTATTGATCTTTTCTCATCAATAACTAGAGTTAACAAATCGCTCTCCCAATCGCTGAAAAACTGTGTCATCAAATTCCAACCCTCCCTGTAACCTCATCATCAAACCCTTCCTGTAAGGGCTCTTACACACCCTGGAAAGGAAACTGTGGCTACGTGATCCTGGGAGCCTCAAACCGCATCGGGGTAGCCAGATTTGCACCACAGCAGATCTCCATACAACAACTGTGTGGTTTTAACCAGGGGTTTAGTCATAAAAAAAAGGGGGCACAGTACTATCCATGACGTTCCCGCCCCACTACACCCCTGCCTTCAGTCCCCCAGAGTGACATCATGATACCATAATCCAGTGGGTTATGTTCAGAGAGACAACCCTCCCACCGCCCTGAGCCTGCAATTTTATACGGGAGACGTGGTCCGCAGCTCTGGCCAGTGCGCCCCCCAGCCAGGTCCTTCCCCTGACCCCGCGGAGGGGGGGGGTGGACTGGCCAGAGCCGTGGACCACCAAACAATAGGCCTATTCCCAAAAAAAGGGGACCCACCCATGCCTGCCCCACTACACCCCTGGTTTTAACCCATTGAGATGTGATAAAATCACAGAATGTTGCCCACAAAAAGTCTGAAATAACTAACTACCGTATTTTTCGGACCATAAGACGCACCAGTTTTTAGAGAAGGGAAATGAAGAAAAAAATATTCTGAAACAAATAGTGTCCTAAAATATTTTATGTGCATTAAAAACCAACAGCACAGTCATAAACACATGTAATCAACCCTGTAAAGTAAACAGCAGCATTTAGAACCATTATTAACATTATTTATATTTATTTATTATATTAAAATCATAAATTATAATATAATACATAAATATAAATAATAATTTAAAACAATAATGAAATAATAGACAACAATGTAATCTAAAAATAAAATCAAAATGTACAGTACTTTTATTTATGTTGTGTGGTGTTTTTGTACTGTAAAAACCATTTAAAAGCAGATTACATTGTAATCTGCCTTTAAATTTCCCTCCCTGACACACCCCCATACATCACTAATCACATCACTGGAAGATGACTCATCCTCCGGAGTGATGTGAGGGGGGGGGATTTCCCTGCGTGCTCACACAGACTGAGACAGATACGGAGGCTGGAAGCTGCTGGCATGTGTGGAGAGATACATAGCATAATGCAGGATTTCTGCATTGTGCTATACATCTCTCTGCAAGATGCCAGCAGCAAGCAGAGCTGCGGACACCTGGGTGAGTATTTCCTTTCAGTTGTAATCCGATTGTCATACTATGTATGACAATCGGATTGCAATATAACATTTGTTTACTTTGTGTTGTGTACGTGTGTTGTGTATGTGTGTGCTTTCCTGCTCCCAGCATGACTTTGTCAGCCAATCATGCTGAGAGTGGGAGGACGCAAGATACCAGAGTGACAGGAGTCACAGTCACTCTGGCCGCGCTGGACAGGAGAAAAGCCGGAGGGGGGGCTACACAGGGGGGACGGGACAGCGGCTGGGGAGGATACCGGAGAGACGGCCCGGGCACAGAGGCTACATTTGGACCATAAGACTCAGGGACTTTTTCCCCCCACTTCTGGGGGGAAAAAAGTGCGTCTTATGGTCAGAAAAATACGGTAAGTCCTAATTCTAAAACCAGTGGTAGGAATATCACCTTTTACATAGCCAAAAAGTTAATTGGAGTCAATAGGGTAGAACCCTTGAACCCCTAGAAAACTCTTGAGGAACCCTAAGGTTCCATGGTATCCTAGTTGAAAAACACTATTTAAGACTCGCATTGTAACCTTACAACCCAACCTATACTAATATATATATAATATACTAACCCTGCTGGAAAACATCACACTAACAGTACAATTCTTACATTAACACTCTCTGTAACCCCAAGATTCATCCTTCCTGTAACCTGAACATTAGGTCTCTCATTGTAACATGTAACTCTAGCTCTCTCTCTAACTATCACACTAATCCTCTGTAATCTTAACGCTAACCGCTCCTTGCAGCATTAACCATTCCTGTAACACTAACCCTCCTTGTAACCCTACTACTTCTTCTATTCTTTATAGTATTCCCTCTCTTTACCACTTGCCTTCCTGTAACCCTCTCTTGCCACACATAATAAATGCCCCTGTAACCCTAACACTTGTCCTCCCTGTTATCCCACTATAACCCTCCTTTGCAACACTAACCCTAGAATAACCCTAATACTTACACTTACCCTCTACTTTTAATCCATACCACACTATTCCTCCATGTAACCCTACAATAATTTGCATTGAGGTAAATTCTGTTTGAAAACTTACCTTTGCTGTGTCATCATCCTTTGTGCCAAATCATTTCTGCATCCAAAGATGGTGGCTCCAAGGTCCTGACACTAGAGTCATCTTCTTCATTATATATGTGTATAGTAAAAAAATGTGATCATATAATAATAATGTAGGAACATATCCTGATCTACTGACTCAATGTTCAGCAGGGTGGCAATTACCCATCACAGATGGTTGTACCTTCCAAGATTAAATCTAAACAGTTGGATCGCCTGATCTGTGTGTGCATGGTCAGCTTGACGGCAATCTAATATTTTCAGTAGACCATGGATCTGGAAATGCAGTAAATTTCCTGTTGGATTCTAACATATAAAACTTTTTTTTTTTTTGAAAGATTTATTTTCCTCCCTCGTATCTCACGGCCTCTGTGCACAAATAATGGATAACTCAATTTAAGGCTAATAACGTGTAACCAGCAGCCTGTATAGGTATATACAAAAATGTACCTGGGGACACTTTCCATTGACATTTCATTATGATCTCAGCCTAGAAGCATCTACAAAAATGGAAGGGGAGAAATAGAACAGCTTTAACTAATGGAAGAAGAACCGGCAAGGAAATTAAAGCTGGACCTGAGATGAAAATCACTTTTTAAATGAACAATAGGCTGCTTGGTGGGAAGGAAACAGGCCGGCGAAACACAAAACAATGTGAAATGAAATCTAAAATGGCCAAGATGGGGTTTGTAGATGCAATGAATTGAAATGAAGGTATTGAGTTACAAAGGCTAACTCTGCAACTTGCAATATTGTAGTTACTGTTGTTGCATTCAAGATTGCAAGTATGGCTTTCCATAATCTTGGTTGATGAGTGTAAAAAGAGGGTGCTTCCAGTTGTGGCTCCTTATCCGATACCCTGCTATACCAGCAGACAAAGCAGTCTAGTTCCAATCCTCTATGAGTCACACCAAATATGCAGATCGGTACACTTAGAGCCTGATTTTCTAAAATTCTCCAAGCTCGGAGAGGAAAGAATATCATGAGAGAACCTGGGTGCATCCTGTTCAATGAGTGCTGGGTTCTGTGAATGCCCACCTTTTGAAAAACCCAGTTTGAGGTAAACACAAATCAAAAGTTTACCTATTTTAACAAGTTGTGAGCCAATTGTTGAGGTACACAGTTCAATGATCCTATTAGCTGCTGGAGAAGTGGAGCCACCGGGAATAGCCAATGGGAAGTCTGATTTCAGCATACTTCAACAACAGCTGTAAAAATTTAAGGAGACATTACATTTTGTTTCATTTTATTTACCTACATGGGACATTTTTCCGAAAAAGATGACTGGTTTAAAATAAACTTGAAAGACTCAATTTAAAATTTTCATAAATTATATAAAAATGTTTTCTGGTGCTTGGCTGGGTTCCTTTTAATCCATTGCAAAATAGCTGAGCAGTTCCAAAGCTACCAACAGCTGTTGCTTGGGTTTCTTTGGCAAAACTTCTGAACCCCGTTACTCTCTAAAATATCTTCCGCTCAGAGGGCCTCTGCATTGCTCTGTAGTTAAAAGCATTGGGCTTACCGAGACGTTCATCAACCATATATGACATGAAAAAGGTGCAGCCGCACCGTGTACCTAAACGGTTTATCGTTCCCTCTCCTATATTTAAAATTCAATTTTTACATTTCATATCCTTCATTTTAAAAGTGACATGCCTTACCAGGAAAATTGCTCCGTTCCGCAGTCCATTAAAGAAAAAAAATATTCCCATAAAATTTTAACTAGGGCAATTTTTAAACACTTTAGATTGTGAAAAGAAGAGAGAAGCTCTGAGTTTTATAGGATTGGAAATGATATTGGAACCTTCAGGTTTTGGTAATGGTAATTGTAATTTTTACAGACTGATAGAGTTCATTATTGTTGCCAAGTTGATAATAAGTTTTGCTGAGCTCACATGCCAATATTGTTTTAAAGGGAAACATTTGTAAATTTTCAAGGACGAGTAACGATCCTTTACTGGGTGGTATAACTATAAAGTGTACCGGTAAGTGATTTGTACAAACTTGTGACAACATTTCATGTTCACATTTAGGTGTTCTCTCTATGGTGCAGGGGTTCCCAACTAGGGGAATTCCCATTCCTTTGGGTATAAGAACCCACTGATGGGGTAAAGGGCTGGATCTATGAAGAATAAAGCTGAACTAAACCAATTTTCTTCCTCCCCCAGCAAATTCTGTTGTTAGAGTTTGACTAAATCATAAAGCTATCAGTGGAAACCTAAGCATTTATTACTCGTGATGTTCTAACTCCCAGATGATTGTAGTCCTGGGGTGCAGAAGGGACCAGTAAGGAGGAGAAGGCAGGTCTGCGGGTGATAACAGGGGAGTTTTCTTCTCCCCTATCACTGCCCCTGCATTTTAAAAGCTTGTTTTTATTCTGACACACAACAGTTAGTTAGGTTAGTTTAAAAAATGTACCTGTTTGTTTAAAAAAATACCTGTTTGTTTCTGTTTATGTCTGTTTGTATATATTAATATTATTTTCTTATAGCCCCAACATATTATGCACCCCTTTACAAAGTCCATAGTCCTGTCACTGCCCCTCAAAAGGCTCACAATCTAATGTCCCTACCATAGCCATACTGTATGTCATTACCGTAGTCCAAGGACATGTTAGAGGAAAGCCAATAAACCTATCTACATGTTTTGGATATATATAGTATTTAAAGAGATGTAATTGGCATATACATTTCCTTTATACATGTTGAAGTTGTTCTGGTGCAATGGTTGGTGTTCCTGTTCTGTATACATACTGTCTTGGGGTTAGGATTGTCTATCAAAACTTTGAAGGCTGCACAACTTGCTGCAAAGGTAATCATTTGGTGAAGGAACAGATGAATTTTTTTGCTAACACTCAACATTTAATCTAACCTGCATATATCAGGTCTGATCATACAGAGGTCACTGGTAGGAAAAATAGGACCAGGCATGTAGTGAACAGGAGAACTTTGGCTAAAAATATGGTGCTAATAAATGAAAGATTGAAATAACCTAAACTTATCTTGTCTGCCTTGAACCCACAATCATAGCCATATGAGATAACACCATTACACCAGAGGAGATCACTATTCAGTAAAGGAATGCAGAATCCTATGAATTTGTATGCAAGTTCCCTGCATGCAGTCTACCATAGGTAACAATCACACATGACGTTGAGAAATAATGACTAATTAATAGTAAAATAGATTGATGGGAAGAGACCTAGGAGAAGACTTGAAATAGTCTTTAATTAATGACGCTTAAATTAAATTAGATTAGGTTGCAGAATTTAATTTGTTCTTTTACATATATAGTGAGATAAGCTGTTCCAAAACTTTCTTTGGTTAGAACTTGAAATAAAGGGCAATACTTTTCTTTTTACCTTTTCAGGCCACTACTATATAGTAGAAGAAATAAATCTTTTTTAAGCTAATACTGGCAGAATAAAGTCTCATTTGTCCTAGAAAAAAAACAATATTTATATCACTTTGGTATCCTAAGTATTATTGCTGAATAAGCAGACACATAAGCTAAAAGAGTGATGCTTGAAAAAAAAAAAAAGTAATGCTTGTGGCCCAAAAGTAAAAAACAATAGCTAGACCTGAATCGGTAAAAGCAACACAATGGTGAGGATAATGATAAAAGTATATGTAGAGTGAAGAGAAATTCTTGCATTGGGACACAGACAGAGTAAAAGATAGAAGACAAAAATAAAATAAAAAAAAGTTCTATTCTTCTGGACTTTAAGCCCCCGCTCCACTTTTCCTCATAACCTATGGGAAGTATGCTGTTGTTCATTAGGACAGAAGTGAAAAACTTCTGGATTTCAGTACAGTTTTAGAAGAGTTGGAACTCAGAGGCCAATACATAATACTCAACACTAAGAAAGTCCCAAACATATTTCAAATGTTTTTAATAATGTGCCAAGTACTTCATAAGTACTTCACTTCATGCAAGGTCCTGATATGTTTTCATGTTGATCTATGTGGAAGAACTGAGGATTTTCTACTTTGTTTCTCTGGTCTTGAATGGGGCTATCCATTGCAGTTGATTCAAGCACATTTTATATATTATACTCGATCCAAGCATTATTTAGAACTGGCATTCTCAACCAGAGTTCTGTGGGACTCTAGGGTTCCTCCAGGGATTGTGAATAGGATGGTCAACCTCCCATCTGATGGTGCCTTCACAGTTCTGGGTATTGGCAGATCCATTAGGATAGCAAAATCTTTTATGTGTCTAGAAGGAGGGTATTGTGACTACACTGTAAAAGGCAGTCTTTTCTAATTATCACCATGATGGGGGCATTATTTCTACCAACCCCCAATTATTAACTTTCTTAGGGGTTCCCTGAGACCCAAATTCCTCTGGGGTAGTAGGGTTGGGAAAGGCATATTTAGGCTGTACAGCTCTATACGCGACTTCAAATTCCTTGAGAGTAACCTTTTTCATAGTATGTGCATGGTGATCTGCAATACTAGATTTCACCAGCAGGTGCCACTTACACTATTGCATTTTGGAGCTGTAAAGTCTATTTTCAGTAAACTGTTCAGAATGCAATGTGCTGTATAGAGTATAATCACTCTTATCCAATTGGGTATAAATAGCTTTCATAAAGTGTTTAGTAGTATATCTAATTCTTTCTCTATGAGATCAATCTTCTTACAGCTACCACATTTTAGTCACTATTTATTTGCATACTTATGCGATTTAAAAGGGAAAACTGCTATGATGTTCAAAGAAACATATGCAAGATTAAGACGGTTCCTTTGAGAAAACAATTACACTTCTGTTTGCTTTAGCTTTGATGCAGAATCCATGATACATCGTTCTTCTCCACTAATACTCTACAAACATTTTGTTTCATGTAAAGGCAAAAAGTTTTTTCTATTTTTAAGGGGACTCTTATGTATTTTATCTAGTAGGTGCACATTTTTAGGTATTACTGTGTCACGCTTTATGTGGCTTCTATCACCCTGTCCATACAAATATGGTAATAGTGCACAACCATAGAAATCTATTTCAGTACACAGATAAGAATACAAACCAATGGACAGTTTGGGGAATTTAAGGATCATTTTTTATCATTCTGTGGCCATTCTAGAGCAGAAAGGAGTCCCCTCTATTAATACATATAGGTAATATAATGCATTTTCAGTTCACAGTAGTTGCTATAACAGACTGCATGATATGGCCCAGACACAGCTAATATTTTACCTCCAACCAATCAGACCAGGTCCAGGGCAAGGGTTGAGGGAAAATGAGGTCTTGTTGGAAAGTGAGATGATGATACTCATCTGAGTCATGCAAGGTTTATAAGGGTTGACAGAATTTGAGATCTTAGGTGAGGAAAGGATTGGCCCAAACAAAAAGGCATTGAAAGGTCAGAAAGAAGCAAGGCATCAAGAAACTAAAAATAAGAGCCCTCCCTGGATTAACCCTTGCCATAGATCTGGTCTAGTCTGCTCACACGTCAAATATAAGCTGTGCCTGGGCTAGATCATGCTGTTGGTTATAGTGTTCCATATACTAAAACTCTGTTGGTGGGGGGGCATCGTTTTAGAAAATTAAATGCTATTAAGGACTACATGATCTGGCTCAGACACAGCCTAAATTTGACCATTGGCTAATCAGACCAGATCTAGGGCAAGGGTTGTAGGTGCTCATAAGGTACAGGGTCAGGAATGGGCTTGTCCAGTGGCACATGTGTGCACCTCCCCACATCCAATGGGCCACACAGCACTGGTGGAGACTGCAACATGCACATACAGTTGCTCGTGTCCGAGCAGTAGCCATGTGATTGAGGACATGGAAGGCATCAGACGACTTGTACACCCATGATAATGAAGCTGGAATGTTAAACAGTAATTGTAGGAAGGTAAGTGTTTGAAATAATTCTGCCCCAAGAAGGGGATTCTGGTCTGATTATCTGTGATTTCTCTGGATGTGTCAAAAAAATAAAAACGGTTAGCATAAATTTTGCAAACAGGAAAGCTTTTATTCGTTTCTTAGCCTTAAAATTTTAATTAAGGTAATTTTGAATCCAGTATGCCTTCGGAATATCATCAAGCTGGCACTCTATTTCCCCCTAAACCAAAACAGGTGGCCAAAATTCATGATCTTGTATATGACTGTGATTGGATGAGGCCCAATACATTTCTGACCTAACTGTATGGAACATTGGCACAGAGTGATATTACTGGTTGACACCTAGAAAATAATTGCGGGGGAGCATATGTATTCTTTAGCATGGTCTTTTCCTGCCTCAATATTTAGAAAGTAACTCAGAAAAACAAACTGTTTGGTTCAATAGAGGAATTACCTTTTACCTTAGAGTTTCTTCTGGCCCATCTAGTTACTAAAGATTTTTGGAGTCTCTTAGGGACCAGTCTTTATCAGACGTTCGTCTTCCTCATAATGCACACAGAGCTATTGCAAATGCCGTGGACAGCCTAGTGAGCCTAGCTACATGGGCTCCCCAACCACAAGGCAGGTTGATAGTGCTAGCCGGGTCAGAAGAAGTAGAGAGGGGCAGTGGCCTTCTCCTCACACCATTCAAACCTTTGGTCAAGTTGCTAGATTATGGAGATGGAAAGGTAACCAACATGTCTTTTATAGCTGCTGAGATCTGTGACATGAACTGACTCTGAATCTAAGTCATTGCCAGGTCCATTTTCCATTGCTTTTTGGAAAAAGGAGTTGGTGATGCCCAGCTTCTATGTCAGCCAGGCAAGATTACTAAATTTAAGAGAGTTTTAGATTAAAGGTTAGGCAAGGATCGGTCCAGATAGATGTAAAATAAAAGATAGATAGAAGCAAGGCCAAGGATAAGGTAACAAACAGAAAAAAAATAACCCACAGCATTTTAGGAGACTTTAGACTACAATGGGTGGCATAATCATACCCAGGAATGACTTATTTTTGACCTTTGACCAATCAAGGAGCTAGAAGGCAGAGCCAGAGCAGGGGTTGAAAATGGCTCATAGGCCAATAGGTAAAGTGAAACCAATCCACTGAATCATAATTCTTCATCATAAGTCCCCCACTGGACCAATAGACCAATGGAGCAAATCCACTGGAGCATACCTGCATGCCCCAGGCATTGACAATGGTGGAAGTTGGAGGTTCCAAGAATCTGGAAGGGGCAGCCTGCTTTATACTGGCTGATGGCACAGGACTGGAGTTAGGGTAAGTGCATAACATCAGGGCATCTGATGGTGCCTTCTCCTATCCAGAATTTTTACATTAGAATCTTTAAAATGGCATGCAAGTTTACTTAAGGCTAAGCAGATAAACGGCTCAAAAAAACAAGCGTTTGTGTATCGGAAACATTACTTTTCATATCGAGATTAAACGTATAATGGATTTAGTACTTTCAGCTAATCCTTCTTCCTTCTTTTTATGCAACTTTTAATGGATCATCATGAGGATTCTTCAAAGATGAAATTGAAGTAAATCAGCCTTTCGAGACCTCAGAGGCATCTTCCTTAAGTGTAATTCTAATAAAAGATTCTTCCTCAAAACTGCGTTAATAGGAAAATAAATTATCGAGCTCAGCACAGCTGTAGCAGGCTGCTTAAAAAATTTGAAGTGATGGATAATGACAATGCCTGTGATAGTCGTATTCTGCAGGGTACCTGGTATAAAAGATCCAATGATTATATTATTGTTGTACATTTAAAGGGTGCAGAGGATCCTTGAAGTATTTGACAGGCTAAGTGATGTTTATAGTTGTGGCTTTGTGTATGTGTCATTGTGCTACAATGGTTAGAACCTCACTAGGCACCTATAAGAGTGCTATCGTTGTCAGCTTGCAACCTTTACCACCTTCTGGTTGATGTTCAACACCCCTGGGTGGTCACACTGCAGCTGCACACCTGGCTTTATTTAGTAGTGTTTAAATGGACCTCTGATAAGTGCCTGATCAAAGCGTTTTGCTACCTATCAAGATATTTTATGCTTTTTTATTGCTTTATATGAGTTTTTTTCTATTTTGATTTCTCTATCCCAGACGTTGCTTATATTTTGTTTTTTACTTGTTGCTTATCGTGACATTTAGCTTGTTCCGCTGCCACACTTATCTGCTATCTGCCACTTGTAACTGCCCCACTCCTATTTCCTACAGGCAGTTTGTAGTGGGAGGATTTGTTGAGCCCCCCTTACTGCTTTGCTGTCTGCATAGGTTTTGTGCATCAAACTTATGACGTCTCTTTTACAAGGTAATAACAAGGTTTATAAAGGAATTTAGTTTAAAAAGAAGAATAATATCAAATTTCAGAAATTAGAAAGTGTTCAAAACTGACCCAAATTCACCCCCAAACCCCCAAAGATTTTGTTAATGTCATTATCACCAGGTTTTTAAACATTTTGCAGATAAATTGCTGGGAACTTTGTTTCTACTGATGTAGGCACATCCCACCTACCCCCAGAACAACATTTCCAAAAAGCCTTTTTCTATATATAGTGTGTGGGCAAACTCCTGAGACTCAAGGTAACATCAGCGGGAAAGATACCAATGTATGCATGAGTAGAGAGGTATTGCTTCCTGGGAATTCAGTGCAGAAGAGGCTGTGGTATCAGCTCAACAGGGGGATTAGCTTCAAACACACTCACTGCAGAGAGCGAATGAAGGCTCCAAATCAATTTCAGGGCACTTTGTCTACTTTTTTCACAAAAAAACATCTGCAAAAAGCAATATTCCATCGCAGGGGATCATTGTCATCACAGAGCATGGCAGGAAAAAAGTCTATAAACATAAACTTTACCCTCCTAGCTCTCTGACCCTCTCTCCAGAGTTGCTGGTCCAACAGACCTAATCTTTGGGAGACCTTCTTCCAGCTCACAGGCTTCACACAGCATTTCTGCCAGAGCCACACCTGTCCTAAGGTTGCAACTCCCCCTAGTCTTAGGCTACGTACACACGTGCAATAATTGTTGTTGCAAAACAAACGATTGACAACCGATCAACAATTATTCCCGATTATTTTGATTGATCTTATAGTGCACGATTCTGTACATGCTGTATCGCTACGATTGT
The DNA here is from genome assembly GCF_032062135.1 of Pyxicephalus adspersus. Taxonomy (NCBI): domain Eukaryota; kingdom Metazoa; phylum Chordata; class Amphibia; order Anura; family Pyxicephalidae; genus Pyxicephalus; species Pyxicephalus adspersus. The sequence continues at coordinate 12,261,745 of NC_092858.1, forward strand.
TCAAATATAATCCACTAATAATGTACACACACTAGATATGATCGTTTGAACGATGCAGGAAGTGACATGTACTGGAGAAAGTGTACTGCAGAAACATCCATGATCACTGAACGCCCGTACACACAATAGATTGCGAGCGATCAGATCCACTGGGGCGGTCGTTCGTTTCCAGCGACTTTCCTCATTCGTCGGCGTCGTTGTGCACTTTTTTTGTTAAAGATTATCGGCCGATCATTTGGCAATCATTTGTTTCCCACAAATATTGCACGTGTGTACATAGCCTTAAAGATCTGCTTCCTTTTTAGCATCAACGGCCAAGTGCACCAGAGCCATTCTCAATATCTGGCCTGGAAGCGGGATGGAGTACCTAATCAACCCATTTCTTCCAGGGCACTCTGAGCCTGGATCTGAAATAAAAAGCCTCATATATAAAGCACAGCATTTGGTTACAGCCCTATCAAGGCCCTTTAATCCCCTTCCTAGGTGCATAATACCAAAATTTTAATATATATACCGTGTTTCCCCGAAAATAAGACCTACCCCGAAAATAAGACCTAGCACTTTTCCCCCAACCTGCCCTAA
>NC_092858.1:12262849-12297218 GCF_032062135.1 Pyxicephalus adspersus
TAAGACCTACCCTGAAAATAAGACCTAGTGTGTTTTTGGAAGCCCAAAAAAATATAAGACAGTGTCTTATTTTCGGGGAAACACGGTATATGTCTATGTAAAATTTTGATATTGGCATAACTCCCACCAAGTTCCAGTTTACTGCTTGTATCATGAACCAGGAGCACCAAGGCAGGGTGCTGACCAGCAGTAACAACTATGTTCTGCCTGCATGGCATAGAGAAGAACTGTGATATTGTCACTGGGTCTAAAAAGAGATCTGATATATATAATAAAAAGAGAAAGGTTTTATATAAAAATATCATTAGCATGTTAATAATACAGAAATAAGAACCAGAGACAGCAATTTCCAAGCAGATAAAACCTTACCTTCAAAAATGTTTCAACTGCAGATCTACTTACTTAAGTGAAGATTTTTTTATATTCTTACTTTTGAAGTTTTGTCTTGTTCATCCTACTTTTTGCATCTGATAATATTAAAGAATTTCCTATCACAGGAGACAGAAATATAACATTCCTGTAATTGTATGCTTCTCCTGTGGCTCTTCTGGTAATAATGTAATGCCTACGCATTGCACAGAATCAGATTCTAGCTCTGTGCTGCCCTTTCCCATAGACTTTTGTTCCCATTCTTTGCATCAGTCTTTGCACTGTTCTTCTTCAAAAGTATTAATATCAAATAAAAATTTCCTTTTTGTATTGCCCCTTGCCTTGGCCTTAAACATGCTACCTTCTTATTTCTTCAGAGGCTTTCAAACCATGTGCAAATGTGTCAGGAGTGCATGGCAACTTGTGTCACAGCCAAATGCTGAGGACTTTGTAGTCCTTTCTGGAGGTGGTGTAGGAAAGATCTGTACGTATTGTTAAAGTTAAAGCGTAGCTGTAATATTCACTCATGTCAGCTTTACCAAAATTGTAAGGGAGTAAAGCTCACTGAAAGTTTTGCAAACTTTATACATTTAATTAAATGGGACCTAAAACATATATTTTACTATTTTCATTAAAATGACCCTATTACTAAAAAAACTTCATAAGCAAGCAATGCCTATAAACGACCAAATGCTGCTTTGATACAGAGAAATCTACTTCTGGCGTCTGGTCACTTACATTTCTGGTAGTGCCAATCTTTTGGATCCTCCATGGCTTTCTTTGGTTCTTACCTCTGGCCAACTGCCCAATCCTAGCACAACCACCTGCGGGTGCCCATGTGCATGGTCTTAAACATAGAATGCATGGTTTTGAGCATGGAGCCACACATAATCATATGATTGTGGGCTGGCACATGTGCATTTGTGCACTCATCTTGTACATGAGCAAAATACATGCTCATTGCTCACAGTGGCAACTAGTAGATGATTTAATACCACCTTCAGGACCCTGTGCTGAAAGGTCTCCAACGGCTCCTGTGACCAGTGTTTTTTATTGATTTTTTTAAAATATTTTTTTATTCGTGTTACCTGACCCCTTACTTAACGCATTCTTGATTTTTTGGATCCCATCTTACACAATGGGCCTAATTTATAAAAGCTTCTCCAAGAATGGAGAAGGTAGACTATAATAGGTATATCTGGGTGAGCCAGCAAACCTCCAAATTAAAAAAAAAATAATTTGATATAAATTAGCAAATGTTTTCAGTCCTGGACCAAATCCATTCCAGCTTTGCTAGATTGCCAGGTTCTCTCTTCATAGTCTATCTTCTCTAGACTTAAACTATGAAATCAGGCCCAATATTATCTTTTAGTCCGCTGACCAAGACTGTTCTGACAGCCTCTCCTCACCTACCTGCCATGCATTTCGGTTGAAATATAACTAAGTGCACGTGCTTCTTTTTATGCACTGCCAAACAGTAAACAGCCTATCCTATGTCACGCCAGTGCATTGCACAAATATTATTTATAAAGTCATGTTATTGCACCCATGTAAACGTGAACCAGGCCTTAATGAATTTTCTCTCCCCTCTCCATGACAATGTCTGGGGCTGGCCATTGGTAGAAAGGCATATAGGTAATATTAATATTAATAAACAGGATTATATATATATAGCGCCAACATATTACGCAGGGCTGTACATTAAATAGGGGTTGCAAATGACAGACTAATACAGACAGTGATACAGGAGGAGAGGACCCTGCCCCAAAGAGCTTACAATCTAGTAGGTGGGGGAATTTTACACAATATGCTCGCCCATGCCTGGGTATTTTCCAATTACAGAAGTCATGGGCTAATAAATGAAGTCATCATCAGATGGTCCCTGCCATTATCACCTAATTCAATGAAGTAGTGAAGCATTTCTCCTACTTCCCATGAAATGAGAACAATCAACACTTATCCAAACATAATTCACAAAGACTGAACATGTAGATTGTGCTCAGGTAGGAAAACACCTTGCAGAGATAATTAAATGCATGCCAGTCTTTATTCTCTTCAAGTAAAGGTCAGAGCTTTTTTTACGTGCTTTCTGTTGTGAACATTATCAAAGAATGTCTAACATTCACTTCTCAGAGTTGAGAAGACCGATAATGCCAGATAGAAACTTGTACATCAACTTGGTGTTGTGATCAAACAAAACATACGTGGCTTGTATGGAAACACTGACCCAGATTTATCCCCAGCATTAGAAATTGAGGATTTGTATTTCTTTGTACTGTGCCCTCTTATCAGGCTGACTTTCTTAAATAAAAATATTATTTGTTCCGCTTAGTAATTGTTAGGTGGAACAAATAATATTTTCACTCAAGAAAATCAACCTTGATTGAAGGCTGTGATTTTTTAAAATGATGGATGAATGTAAAAATTATAAACCCGAAATGTTCTGTTTTTTTTTAAGGAAAGCATATAGTTAGTATATATGCGTCAATCACATTTATGAATCCAAGGGAAATGTAATACATTTTGGGGTCTATTTATAAAGCAGTGAATCTGACATAAACTGAAATATTCCTCGGTGGGTAATCAATTATTGCAATTGACACACATGGACCTGGAAGATTTTATTTTGTCACTTTTTGTGACACATTAGAAACCATATTTCAACTTGCAGATTACAGGAAAAGTTACACCTTTATTTATGTAACAATTTCCATTACTTACAGAAAAACTAATTTGGATGCAAAAATTACAGCCTATGCCAGTGTTTGTCAACCAGGACACCTCCAGAGGTTGCTGGGGGTTCCTTGAACAATGGGCAAGAATCATGGATCAGTTACCAATGACTCCAATGATCTTTTTGGCTATCCATAAGGGTTACAGTGGTCAGCAATGTAAAATGCATTGTTCTTGTTGACCATCACACTAATGTACTGTGATCTGTGGATAATATAGTATTTATACCAGGGGTGCTCTGAAGACTCCAAAGTTATTTCAAAGATTTCTTCATATTAAACGGTTGAGAAACAATGGCCTATGACAAGGGTGGAAATTCACCAAAACAGAAACTCTGAATGTTGTATGGGGCAAAATTATGATTGAAAAAAAAAATTTCTTTTTTAGAGGTTGTGGGGCACTGATGGGCACTATTCCTCCCACTGACACCAACAATGGGACATTAATCCTTGCATTGATACCAATAAGGGTCACAGTTCCCCACTGACACTAACAATAGAATAATATTCTTTCTATTGATACCAACAATGGGGCACCATTACTTTCACTGACACAAACTAGAGGCATTATTCTTCCAATAATTTCAGACTCCAGGTAATTTTGGTGCCCTGAGGCCCTTTTTACCCCTTTTAACCACTACTGCTTGGGCATAGTTTGCACTAACTAACGCTGTAGTATTTTCCACCCCCACTGTCCAAAGACTGGATCAACAAGTGTTATGTTTACACATTGGGCCTGAGTTATCAAACTCAATCAAGCCAGGCAAATATTATGGGAGAACCTGGGTAATCCAGCAAAGTTGGAATGAATTGGCAAATGTTTTCAGCCCTTGGCCAGATCCATTACAGGTTTGTTAGAATTAGGAATTAGGATAAAATTCAAATATTATATATATGCAGGCAGGTATTACCATCTACTGGGAAATATCCATGACCTAATTGTATTATTAACAACAGGAAGATACCAAAGACCTGCAGATTTTACCAATAACATGTAAATATCATCAGGAGATGGACTCTAGTAATAGGGAAATGCTCCTATGGCAGGGAGATTACCAATAATAGGTATTCTACAAACAGGCAAACTAAACGATAGGCCAAATATTCCAAAAACATCGAGTTAGGTTATTTGGCTAACCCCCCCAACCCCACAAAAAAATTGACCTCAGACTGTATTAAAGACATATGAGGTGGACACTGTACATTAGATTGTGAGCCCCTTTGACATGACTGTGATAATAAATGATCTTCCTTTAAAATGTCTTTGATGGAAATTTTCTCTCTAACAGACCAGGGTCATAAATTTCCCATTATCAGATATTCCTTGATCTGACAAGCTACATCCTTCCAGAACCTCTAGTTTATAACACCCATTGTAAAAGTTGGAGTTTTGTGTCTCCAGGGGTCATAAAACTCAGATAAGGCTAGTAGAGTGGCCCTGATTGAACTCTGAGATGTATTCTGAATACCATTTATTGATATTCTTTATATTTCCAATATACCATTCTGTATGAAGTAGTAGGTGACTGATTTGTAGTTAGATCGTTATGGTGAGCATTTTGAAACCAACGACTAGTCTCCTAGGCCTCAGGAAGGCCTGGAAACCATATGTAGCCTGTTCTGGTGAACCATAAGTCCCAGACATGCCTAGTTTGTACACCTGTACGTGTGAAATAATTATTAATGACTAGAACAAGGGCGTTTTGGGAAATGTCCATAGAACATCATATTCCATGTAGACACAGCCCTTCAGACAGCCCCCACCCTGCTCTCATTGGATTGTCTTATTAGTCCCACCTCTGTGGTTGGCATAGAAAAAGCCATGAAGGCCCAGCGGAGGGAGCTCTCACTGACATCATCTTGTTGCTAAGGACAACGGCACGGACACATTGAGCACTGCAGGGAGCCCAGTGACTCTGACTAATAACTTGGACTTTACACCGCAACCTGTACCAAAGAAAACTCCCTCTATTTAAGTATTATTTCAGAGTTTTCCTTTTTATTTTATGCTGGTGCTATAGTTCTGCTATTATTCTGGTATTGTTCTTAAATTAGTCTTTAATTTTCTATCATTTGTTTATGCACTGCTTTTTGTATGTTTTTACTCATTAAACACTATAAAAAGTGTAAGCTGAATCTCTGAAAGCGCTAAGTAGAAATAGTGTAACTTGCTAACCCGAAACGCTACTATAAACATTGTGATTTCTGAGACATTCGTGTCTGGTGTGGCAGCGGGTGACACTAAAGAAGCAGAAACATAACTGCGGTTGTCAAGGTTAACGGTGCGTGCTTCCGTCTAAGCATGTGGTGGAAGTCTACCTGTGATCGTGAGTGGCAAGGGTTACCAGAGTGGTTAATCTTGCTCTGTGACGGCCCCTCTTCAGCCTGCTGGTGCGTGGACTGTTGCTGAGCGTGCTGGAAAGTCTATGCACAGCGGTGCGGGCTGAGAGGGTGTTCGTCACAATGACTATGGACTTTGTACAGCGCTGCGTAATATGATGGCGCTATATAAATACTGTGTAATATTAATAATAATAATAATAATAATAATAATTATAGTGATAGGTTGACTCTACGGACAGACAGATCCAAGTGACAAACAGCTTGACAAGTGACAAGAATATCATGACAGAAGTGCATACTACGGAGAGATTTTATTTTATAACTTGTTTCTAAGAAATGAGGGAAAAGATCCCAAAAATGTTTTTAATTTTACATGAGCTGAACTTTAAAGAACACTAGAGCTGTGAGGTAAAGTTGTATGTCTGGATAAAATGTATTGGTGGACTCAATCCTAATGAGTACAGCATCTTCTTATTTTACATTGCAAATGTAGGATAAGAACAGAAGTACAGGACCTCCTGACTTGCTTTAAAATGTCTAGACTCTAAATCTGTCATTTAGCTCTTGGCTTTTCTATCATCCCCACCAGGCCGGTAATAGCATACAGTCATTGAAAGTTTGCATTCCCCATCTGCATACTTACTTTGAGCCAGTGGACCAGATTTTAAAAAAGCTTTCCACGGCTGGAGAAGATACACTTTCATCAGTGAAGCTGGGTGATCCAGAAAACCTGGAATAGATTTCTATAAAGTTATTTGCTATTTGCTAACAAATGTCTTAAATCCTGGACCAGATCCATTCCAGGTTTGCTGGATCACTCAGCTTCACCGATAAAGGTGTATCCTCTACAGCAGGGGTCGGCAAACTAGCCGGTATCTGGCCTAATGCAGGCCAGATCTGGCCGGATCTGCCGGCCGGATCTGCCAGGGACGTAAGGAACTACCAGAGCCACTGGAGCTCCTGAGCCACCCGAGCTCCAGTGCCGCGTCCTTGCTGTTGCTCCCCTATTTACCTCGGCCGGCGTTGATTCTTCCGCCGCCGCGGTAAATAGGGAAGGCTCCCTGAAGGGAAATCCCTCTCCTTCACAATACATACGGAGGAGAGGTATTTCACTTCAGTGGGCATTCCCTGGTGGTAGGCGGAGTCATTAGGGTGGGACTCAGAGTCCAGCCTAGTGTGCTCCTGCCCACCCCTGATATGGCCTAGTGGCCAAAAAAGTTTGCGGACCCCTGCTCTACAGCTTTGGAGAGCTTTCATAAATCAGACCCAGTGTGTCACAAACCTGGCACCAGGGGTTCTGATGTTGATGAGAAGCTCTGGGTGCCAGAAACAGATGAACAGTGTGCTGGTAGACAAGGTACAGGAATGCAGATCAGAGGCAGGTTGGGTCATAGATAGAAGTTGTCGACATAGTTGTGGTACCGGGTCAGAGCAGGAAACAAGACAAGTTCTCCAACCATAATTCAGAGTGCATGTAAGGGTAACAGAGTGGTGATCCAAAAGCACAGTCAGGATACAATCTGGGTTGCCACAAGTAATCCAAAACATGGTTCAGGTCAGGTGCATAGAGAGCTGAAGACCAATCAACCAGGCAGCAAGAACAAATCTGGGTGTGAAAAGGCCGCCTTCCGTCAATTGAGGAATACATGTGCTGTTTGCATAGGGATGAGAGCATGCTCCTCAACCTGTCTGTGTGTTCTTTCCTTACCCTGCTCTTTTAAAAACAGCAAGGGCAGCCCTCATATTTCTATCCCAGTTTAACTTTCAATAAAACACATCTTTAATTCCTACACATCAAATTGCTCTGTGGAAACTTCAGTGTTAGCTCTCCAAGGCGTTATCGGCAAACCAACATATCTCTTCCAAACTTCCTATAAAAAGAGAAAGTTTTTATTTCCTTCTAATCTTTATTTATTGTACAAGTGCCAGACAGTTGTTAAAATGGAGCGTGATATCTCTTAACTTGCTTGGCTGATCTGAATATTTATGAAATGCGCAGCTATTAAGAAAAAAACCTTGACTTTGCCAGCGCTATGTGCTGTGCATGGTAACAATCTTTAATCATTGGGGGTTTTTCTTTTCTTAATAGTTTTGGACCCGGAAGAGTAATCATACGGCAAGGTCACATCGCTCAGAACTTCTACCTGATCCTCTCCGGCACTGCCGTTGTAACCAAAGTGTCACACAGTAAGAAGACAGGGGAGCTTTTCTCCAAGACGATGGCCTTCCTGAAGAAAGGGAAGTACTTTGGGGTACGTAGGTGCTTATTCATCATATTCCCATGTGCAGGAAGCTATGCTACAGACAAGGAAAGGTTTGCAAATTATAACGGTTAATACATTCCTGTTTGTGTTGAGTGTTCTTGGGAAGCATCTAGGGCCTCTGTGCTGATTTAAAGCTTTAATACAAGCGTACAAACATCACAAATCAGCGCTCAGTGCCATGAATCTACCTGGAGCTTTGATTGACTTCCCACTGTTGCTAAATTTGTTAAAAAGTTTTGGAGGTTTGTATTTACATTTTTTGTTTTCTATTAGAATGCTAGACTCCAAAGAAATGGCTTGTGCCTGAAGATGGGTTGGTTTCCAGAAAACTGCATTGAAAACAAAAACAAAAGAGCAAAGTAGGCATAATGCAACCATTCAACTTGTTGTAGACCTACTGCACTGCTTCCCAGCAAATATTTACCTTTGTCATGCCAACCTTACTGCTCTTTAGTACATACTAGGTGCATTCATGCCCTCTAAGTTCCTCGTTTGAACATATTCACACAATTCTATTGTGAGTGGCATTCACCTGCAAAAAACTGCCAGCAGTCATATCCCCGTTATCATACCCCTTATACTCATCTCCTGCTCACACAATCCACTGTCATACCTTCTGAGCCTCTCCTGCACACATACTGCCCACTAATATTCCCCTAGCATTATTAATTTGTATATATTGCTTCTCCTCCACACAAAACTCACTGTCATATGCTTTGAACTAAGCACCTGCACATTCCCATCATACCCCTCCATCATACCCTCCACATAGCTCCCCTACACATACTACTCACCATATTACACTCTTCACTGTTCTTCTACACATACTGCCCACTGCCATACCCCATGCGAAAACTAAAAAAAAAAGAATAAGTAATAAGTCCATCCTCTCAAAAAGTATCAATGGAGGCTTTGGTATGTTTACAATATTTCCGATTTGAACCCCCTTTCATTGTTAGGGGGCTGGCTAATGCAAAAGCTTACTGGCCCTTTTAAGCCTGCTGGCCATAAAATATTGTTGCCTATCCCAGTTCTTTGAATTCCACACCTGCTGTATTCCTCATCACTTACAGTGTTCACCTATGTACCTCCTCCTATGGCCATCAGTAAATGATCTGTCCTTATTCTACTGTTGTGAATGGTTCTGAACTTTTTACACGATGCTGCTTTGCAGAAAGTGGATGTAAGTGCAGAGGATCACATGAGATTGGCATACCTTTGAAGTGGCTTACCCAAAAGGAAAAGCACAGAGAAGTGAACATAGAGATGTTTGGACACCATCAATGGAAAGCAGCCTTAGTGATAGTGAAGTAATTTTTCCGAATGATAATGCATCTTACCACAGAGCCTTTAAACTTATCTTTAGGAAAGGCATATCAACTCAATGGCATGACCAGCAAACAGAATCTCAGTCCGTTTGGAAATACTGTAGAAAATTAAATATTATGGTCAATGACAAGACTCCATACTGCAAAGCTGATCTGTCAGCTGCAATACAAGAAAGCTGCAACCTGATTCATGAAGAATATTCGTTTTCTTTTGTGAAGTCTATGTCCAAGCTAGCAAAAGCTAGAGGAGGTGCAACAAAGTACAAAAGTGAACTTTTTGGGGTTATTCCATAATTTATTGTTCATTGTTGAGTGATTCCATCATTTTTTTTCTGTCTGTGGAGGTTCTCATGTATGTCAATATATATCTAGTAGTAATTAGACACATTCAGCTGGACATGTTCTAGAAATGTTGAAGACATTTGGCAGCCTATCCTGCATTGCATAAGCACCTTAATCCAATCACCATGGAATGGAAGTGCATATTTTGGACAAAGAGGACAACTGTTTGAAAGATATGTGAAAATGACCTTCTATGTCAAATTAGAACCAACTTGGAAAAGAGGTGGGAGCCTTCAATATCATCTGCCTTCCAGACCTTTTCATATATCTACCACAGCATATTGACATTTCACACCCTCAACCATATAATTCAAAGTACCTATACAGTTATTTCTTAATAAACAACTTAACTGTTTAGTGACCGCTTGCACTTATGACTGGCTCTCTGATGAGTACATTGTACATAAACTGTACAGTGTACAATTGTGCAGCATCGTCTCTTCATTCATATTGGCTTCATATTTCTTCCTATGTTGTCCTTCTTCTCCTTGATCTTGGTCTGCAGACTGACACATGCTGCTCGCTTGCAGCTCTGCAGACCGGCTCTTTACTAAGCTTCTCGTTTAAAGCGGACCTAAACTCATATTTGTACTTTACATAAAGGGGTAGATAACCCTGTTATATAAAGTAAATATATAATTTTTTTAAAAAAAATACAACACCCTTTTTAAAAAAAAGCACCTCAACTTTCTACGCCTACGTCACGCATCCCGGGAGGCTCTTGGCTGTTCCTTCTGCACATGCCCCAGAAGGGGCATTTTCAGTCACTTAGGGGAAAGAGATAACGATCTCATGCACGCGCAGTGAATTCCAGGACAGCATGGGACCTGATCAAGGGCTTCTCCAGCAGGATCGAGGGATCTGTGGAATCAAAAAGTAAGTGTGATTTTTTTATTTTTCAGGTTAGTTGCACAACCAATTCGCTTAATGACCATGTCATTGGTGGAGTATATGTAAAGACTTCCCGACACCAAAGAGATTAAGCTCATTTTACACTCCTGATCCTGGAAAATCCACATCTGCAATATCACGTGTCATGGTGATTGGCTAAAGGTGATTAAGCCTTGTGGATATAAATGAGTCTTTTCCTACACTTGAATCACTGAAGAAGCAGCTCGGAAACAAGTCCAGTTGACTGTGACTACCTACCACTAGATATCATTTTTTCTTCTGCATCGTATAAAAAAATCATGTGCCATTATTACAACAATGTCATTATTTTTTGGAGGTATGTTTGACAATGCTAGAAGATTTAGCTGTAAAATTAATTTATTAATATAAATATGAAATGATAAGAACAAAAACAGCTGCATGAGCATCCTCCAAGTGTAGGGGTTCCATCATGTTTGCTAGAGGTTATAAACAGACTTTCTTTAGCTTTCATTTTTGCGTTTTTTCTGAAAACAAGTCAGCTTTAAAGCAACTGCACAAATAACACACAAGGCCTCAATGCGCAGCCATCTTATCCCAAGCAAAGAAAAGATCCAAAACTTTAGTGGTTGAAATTACAAACTCAAAAGTGAATTATTCAAATCATTAAGAGAAACTTTCAGGGAAAGAGAAAGTTCAATAGCATGAAATCCCAGCTGGCAGCGGAGACCTCAGAGACCCCACCGCGAAGGAGAGCTCCAAGCAACTTCCAGGAGCCCAGACACCGGGGGAAAGAGATGTTACATCCTCCTAGAGAACAGTCTCACTAATTAGTGCCACCTAACTCATATACCTGTGGGCTTCCTAATTAACTTGAGCCGCCAATTTCTTCACTTTTCATTGAACGTGATAGCGGGGAACTGAGAAATAGTTAGGCATATTGTGTCATCCTCTCTGTTACATCTCACAGAGACATTCTACAGTACAAGCTTTGCAGGAATCCTGCCTCCATTAGAATATTTTTGTACATATGTAAAAAAAATGTATCTTTTATTAATAGACTTGAGATAGCCGTAGAGCTGTGATTCCAGCCACACAAAGAAATCTTCTCACTAAGATGATTTATCAGTTTGTCTATGTTACATTTACATTCAAGATCATTTAAGATTCCCAACGTTTATCTAAACATCCCAACTACTGCTACAAAATGGATGCAAATTGCCCTTGGTGTTTTATATTTTTCTCACCGAAAGTAAAAAGAAGAACAATTAAATAAATAAAATTTAAAAAAAATTTAAAGAACAATTATTAAAAAGTTAAAAATAAAACTACCTTTGCCTCTACTCCGTTCTCTTCAAACAACAGCCAGAAAATAGTTGTATCTGCAGATCTGTGTCCCAACCTGCGTTGGTGGACAATAGGGGAAGGACCCTTGGTGATCAATAAAAAGAATGGCCAACATTGGCCAACAGTGGTGATCATTGGTGATCAATGTATGCCAATTCAATAGTAATCAGTGAGAGGAATGCTCATTTGCACGGTGGCCAGTGGACACAATGCCCCTCTTACAGACAGCTAATATGATCATTGGTGTAAGTTGTGTCTAAGATATGAGAGGAGAAGATCCACTGGTCCAATACAGATAGTTCTGCCGATTACCATTGGTGCTGGACCTATGCAAACACCATTAGGCAAGGGAATAATCCATCACTGATCATTGCTCAAGGAACCAAAGCAACCTATAAAGAACTGTTTCTAAACCAGGGTTCCTACAGAGGTCATCAGGGGTTCCTTGAGCAATGAGCGATTTGTGACTGTCGGGCCAGTTTAACTGATACCAATGATCTTTTTGGCTGTCATCTGTAAGGATGACATTTTTGCCAATGACCAGCAATGTAAGAGGCATTCTTCCTACTGATCATAGTGTGGATATAGTATTTATTATTTCAAAGGTTGCCCATAAAAAGGTTGAGAAAGACTTCCTGAGCTTCTCCAGTCTCTGAGAGCTTTGATAAATCCGGTTTACTGTTTATGGAAAGGTATGTATTGATCTAGTTGGAAGGCTAGATGACAATTTCAAGGCTTTTTTGGTCAAGAAATACTGCTCTAGAGGAACCCTAAGATTGGTAAAAACAAAGGAAAAGAAGTTTAGGTTGTTTTGCGAACATGGGAATTCTATGACCACCAATTAATGTTCAGAGATGTCAATGTCTGAGACCAGTTCAATCCTAAAAGGATTTCTGAGAAGCTGTAAATCTGTAAATCTTTTACTCAGGCTTCATCTATTCCTCAAACACAAGGAAAGAATATAAACTCCAAACACGTGAAGCCCTACAGGGAAATGAACCCAAAAGTTGCAATGTTACACACCGAGCCACTGTGCAATCCGCTTAATAAGCCCTAATCTGTGCTTTTCCCTGGCCTATGATAGGTAACCTTTCCCATATCAAAGGATTGACATTAGCTTGAACACTGATCATGTGTTTTAATTACATTTTCATGCATATTTGCAATTGAATAGAATACAGAAAAATGCAAATATTTCCCTTTCTGTATATCATCACCTGCTTGATTTATCTACCCTATTAGAAGAAAAAGAGTATCCTTTCCATTACTTTTAGTCTGATGGCTAATTAATATTTCTTTGTCATAGCTACTAATGTTCTCAAACTCCTTAATTTGCTTAAAACAATTAAAAATGTGTGAGGCCATTAATTATATGTCAGGATAGAAAAACAATAATTCTAAATAACTCTCAGAAAATGCTCAAGGCAGAGTGTGCTACTTATGGCACCTTCATCCTTGTAGAGGGGGATCAGACAGAAGAGCGATAACACATATTAATGGAACTGTTTTGATCATTAAAATGAACCTAGAACTTTTTAAAGATAATTTTCTCAAACATTTGTTTACTGCACCTAATGGGCTTGATTTATTAAAGCTCCCCAAGACTGATGAATGTAGACTATCATGAGAGAACCTGCATAATCCAACAAAACTTGGATTTTTTAAAAATTAATTGCTAGTAGTTGGTAAATGTTTTCAATACATTCAAGGTTTGTTGGATCAGCCAGGTTCTCCCATGATAGTCTACGTTCACGAGTCTTGGAGAGCTTTAATACATTGAACCCATTGCATAGTGTGTGTCCATTCTTCAATAGTATTGCAGCTGGTCCATGTTCATATATTTAAGTCTAACAATAGTTAATTTTGTTTGCCTAGTCCACCAGTGTAGAGCTTATGATGACCTTCTCCAGCACTCACATGACTCAGACTTACTTAACAATGCAATACTTTTAAACTACTAGATTACCTACTGATCTATACTGTATACTTGAAGGATTTCACCTGTGTGTTTCAGCAAGGAATACATATGCATACAGGAAGCCTGGCACCCCCACAGAAGGTGGCACCAAGACTTTCTGTGGGGGACTTCTTCCAACATTAAAGCAGAACTATATTCCACTTTGAAAATGAGCGATCAGGCAGGTGTTTATTGCAGTAAGGGACATGCGATATCCCTTCTGCAATAAAACATACCTGCCTGATCACTGTCTTCATTTTTCAAAAAAGGATCTTGACTTCCCCTATGGCTGCCGGGATTAAATGAAGTTACGTCATCCTAGGCCAATTGAGATTTACCCTAACTCCAAGAAGAAGTTTGGGTAAAAATGGCTGCACCTGTATTGGAGCAAGGGCAGGTGAGTTCCGGTCCCTTCTGCAATACAGGACCTACCTTTAAACCTTTTTTTTAGCGTTTGGGTTTAGTTTCTAGTTTAAAATGGCCTTGAGTAGGAGGGTTCTTCAAAAAGTGTCTGCACGTTTTTAAACTTTATTTACGAAGAATCAAATTACATCACTTTTCTACATAGTCATCTTCCTTTGTGATGCGTTTTTCCAAGCTTCATGCCAACTTTTTAATTCCATCAGCAAAAAAATTTTTTTCTTTGACAGCGTACCTGTAGCTACAATGGCTTCACGTTAAAATCTTTTTCCCCTTAAAGATTCTTTGAGACATCCCAAAGGTGGAAAGCAGATGGTGCTAAATCCAGACTAGAAGCAGTGGATATAGTTAATATAGCAGGGGCTCCCTGAAGACGTAAAGGATATTCCAAGGTTTCTCCCATAAAAATAACCTCCCACTTAAATTATCTGAGGGTTTCCAATGTATGGGCACAAAAAGCACATGACAGAATGTTGTTACTCTTTGGTGCATTTTATAAGTTTCTCATCCAACCATAGCAGGACAACACTTATACTAAACTGCTCGGTCAGCCAGCTTGCCAGGCACCCTAGTCACATGACACTCTCAGACACAACCAATCACTACTCCTCACACCCTCATTGTTTCAAACAAAGTATAAAAGTGTGCAAACTTTTTTATTAAATCAGGAATTTTTACAGTCCAGGTCTAACTAACTAATCTATGAGAGCTCCTTCCTGGAACATATATATAAGAACAATAACATGGGGCAGGTATGCCTGGAGGCTGCTCATACCTCTTTGAAAGTGCAAAGCCACACCAAACAAATAATATTCATAGTACTGGAGGGTTTGTGAAACATTTTATATGATTTCTTCTTTTTGTTAACCGTTATGATATTTGACCTGTTTGATCTATGCTCTCTGTAATTCTTTATTTATAAATGTTCTTTTACTCTTCAACTATGATTAAAAAATTTGCAGAAAAATGACAGCCATGGGTACATTTATCTAGAACACATTTTGCTGCAGTGAATACTGAACAAATTCAAACAACTAGCGCAGTGGTCCCCAACCTTTTGGAGCTCATGGACCACTAAATCTATGGACTCCAGACCGCGCATGGGCCATGTGTCACTCAAAGAGGATGAAACTTCCCTCAGAGTGACGTCATGATGCCAGAACCCACCCACTCTCCCATCGCAGATCTAAGCCTGGAATGGGAGAGTGGGTTGTGGAATCCAGAGACACAACCCACCCACTGCTCTGAGCCTACAATGGAGACATGGTCTGCCGCTCTGGCCGCTGCACCCCCCCAAGCATGGTCCTGACCCCACTGAGGGGTGCACCGGCCAGAGCCATGGACCACCGCTGGTCTCCGTGCTCTCGCGACCCACCTGTCAGACCGGCTGGGGGTTGGGGTCCCATGAACTAGCGCACATCACTATTATGTTACGTTTAAACTCTTAGGATGAGTTCAGATTGGCTCTTTATCTACAGTGGCTTTTACTTCTGGTGGCAAGGAAGTCAGGTCTCAGGGCGGTCTGGTCCTCAATTAATTCCAAAATGCATTTCCCAGTGGTTTGGAATACAACAGCAGGAAAACAATTATCCTGCAATGTCTTACAACCAATGCAAGCCATAGAAAATACTTTAAAACGCCCATCATAACTGCAACCAAATGCTTCACATAGCTAATGGTTGAAAGTGAACATTTAGGGGCAGCTAAGAGTGTGATTCTTGACTTCCAACCTGACCTTTAAAATAAATTTTGGGACATACACTGCTTTAGTACTAGTACCAGTACAAGGACATAGGAGAGCTCTAAATTTCTGATATCATCCATCAGAGAAATTTACCCTGTCTGTCTTTCTGATGCTGTTTTACCAGACAGAAGGGGAATTCTCCAATAGATACCTGAACAGAAAAAAATTTTTCTTCCTTTATGCATAATGGGGAAGGTTAACACACCTATAGAAGAGGCCCATAGCCGTAAGAAATCAGGCACAGGGCCTACATGACAGGTTGCTAGGCCTAGCCCAGGGGTGTTAAGGGTAATAAAATGAAGTAAGGCTAGGAGGAGTTGTGCTAGTGTGGAGAGTGAGGTAGGAGGGGATTAGGCATAGGACAACTTAAAAGGGGCAGGAAGGAAGTGAGAGGCCATCTTTTGGAAGAAAAAATTTTCCTGCCCAGCCATCCCTTCTCTTTAGGTTATAATTTGAAAGTTTAATCTGTTTTAGAGGTTGGGGTCTTGGAAGGCAAGGATCCAGTGCATGGTAAAGTGGTGGATTTTGGCAGGGGAACATCCTCTTTTGTTGCGTCTCCCCCTAATGGTGAACAGATGATTATGGCTCCGGAGAGGATGCTGAGCGGCTAGGGGCCAAGGTGGAGATGTTGAACAAGATAAATTACTGTTGAGTGTGGATTTTGCCTTTTGAGACCTGCAGCCTGGTTATTTAGGTGTATAACCGGGAGTTTGTAGTTTGTTAACATTATGGGTATTGTGGTTATGGTTATGTATTATTAAAAGGGGGGAATTAGGTGGGTGGTTAATTAGGTTATGTTCAATGTAATATGTTGGTGTTATATAATCCTGGTTTATTAATAATAATAATAATAATAATAATAATAATAATTGTGTGTTATGTTAATGTATGCTGGCATATTAAAAGTGTAAAATGTATTTATTTATTTGTTGTTCATTTATTATTGGATATTTGTTTGTTAATTACTTGAATGCTTAATTTATTTAATGATGGTTAAATAATTGGCTGCTTGCTAGCCAATTTAAATGCAAGATTGGTGTTTGGGTATTTAATGGGGGGGAGTGGTTGGTAAGCAGGTGGGGGGTCTGGGGGAGGCAGAGGCTCTGATGGGATGATAAAGGATGGGCTCGAAGGTCCGAGCTACCATGGTCATGGATTTTTATATCTGTATGTGTTGCTTTTTCATTTTTTCTATCACTTTCTGTCTAGTAACAAAGTTGTCACCTGGACAGTAAGTATGGGAAAATCTTTCTAATAAGGCCTTAGATATCAGTAAAAACCAACAGGAGTTCTAAGTCTTCTCTTTATCTGAAGCTAAAAAAAAATGCTTTTAGCCTAACTTTTAAGACGGCCCATTTATCAATAATTTCCAAGATTTGCACATTGCTTTACTATTCTTTGCAACTTTGCCGTCATAAACTATTTTTGCAAATCTTTTTTGAAAATGTACAAATTTTAGATAGAAAATGGTTGACCACAGAATCTGGAGGTGTTGGGGGGTGAATGGGTGGGATGTATCTGCTTACACCCCAATATACATATCATGAATATTTTACTCCTCTTTTTTGTTGGGCATATAATTTGCAATATTGGAATCAAATGATTTTTATGCATTTATTTTTCTTTATTAAAGGTCTCTTTTTAATGTTTGATGTTATTATGTGTTCTAGGATGTGGCTATATTGACTAATGCAAGGAGAAATGCCACAGTGGTGTGCCATGACACCGTCTCATTGCTTGCCATATCTAGACAGGTAAGAATAATCAATGATTATTTGTGATATGCAAGATGATTGGGGTTATTCTACTACCACATAAATATTATCTCTTTTCAACTTAGAAAATATAAGGGGCCTTGGCTCCAGCCCCTGACAGCCTCCATATAAGCATATGTTATGCTGCAGGAGATGGTCAGGAAGTGCAGACATTGTAATGAAGATGGTCAGGGAATGAGGACATTGTAAAGGACATAGTCAGAAAGTGTGGTCATTGTACAGGAGATGGTCAGGGAATGAGGACATTGTACAGGACATTGTCAGAAAGTGTGGCCATTGTACAGGAGATGGTCAGGGAATGAGGACATAGTACCGGAAATGGTCAGAGAGTGTGGACATTGTACAGGAGATGGTCAGGGAATGTTGTCATAGTACAGGAGATGGTCAGAGAGTGTGGACATAGTACAGGAGATGGTAAGAGACATTTCTAGACATGAACCTAGCCTAACTGACACACAGTTTTCTACATGCTCGTAATAGGTGTGCAAATAGAACTACCGACCCAGCAAGATGAGCTTTACATTCAGCCAATTGGTGTTCTTTACAATGAGTTTAGCAATTGCAGATTCCATCACACCTGAATGATGGTGGATTCACTTAATACTGCCAATGTAAGCTTGAATTGACCAACTGGTCTGGCTCTGACTATATCCTTGTGTTGGTAGAATGTAAATCTTTCCAGCCAAACTTTTTAGCAAATGACTAATAACATAGAAGACTGGACGAAGCTGCTCATTCTGCTTTCCAGTTGATCCTCACTGGGACTCATGTAAAATGGTCACGGTAATCATGGAACATTATTACCCTATTTGTAGAAAAAAACAAGCAGTTTTTTCTTAAGTAACCGTTTGCTAGGGGCTCCCTGATCAATGAGGAATTTGTTCTGCTCAGGTCAGCTTAACTGACACTGATAATTTTTTTGGCTATCTGTAAGGGTGACATTCCTCCCAATGGCCAGCAATGTAAGAGAAATTCTTCCTGCTGATCACCACACTAATGTACTGTGAGCTGTGAATATAGTAATTATAGTCGGGGTTCCCTGAAGACCCAAAAGGTATTTCAAGGTTTCTCATATGTTAAAAAGATCAAGAAACACTGCAATGGAATTAATTATGTATCCATACTGTAGAATCAAACACCAAATTAATTGCTTTCCAAGCACCTTTAGTAATTCCTCAGGATTAGCATGTGGAAAGTCACCAGTAAATAAATGTCACTCGGGCTTGTCAGAGAAGATTTCAGCGACACCTGCTTCCCTATGAAGCTTTTCTAATTTTCCAACTGCGCAAAAATAAATCACCAGCCGTGTAATGAAACCCTCCTTCGTTTACATTGAGCAATATACGAGCCCGGTAATTCACAGCATAATTTTAATATGATGTTCTGATTATACATTATAGTACCAATTTCAATCCTGCCAAGTGATTAATGGTAAAATATATCCCGAAGGAAGGAATCATTTCTGCAAATGTTGTAGAATATGAGAGATTGATTAGAACCATAATGTTTTAGAATTGACTTAGCTCATCATTTTATTTTCTCTTTAAAAAAAAAAAGAGTTTTTCGGAAAAAAAATAGTTCCAGGAATCCTTGTCCTTCACAAGAGCTTAGTCTGAATTTTTTTTGAAGATCTGTTAATTTTCTAGTAGTATATATTCATTAAATATATGGACTGTTTCCTGCAGGAATGGTCTTCATTATTTTTCTAGTAGAATCTAAAAATGTACTCATACATATGCTAAATTACTTTTAGTCTTTTCTACAAAAAGGCATTTATTTTTATTGCATCTACAAACAACTTTCATTTATGACCCTATATTTATACTTTTCGACCAGCTTTGGGGTGAAAGTTGATTTACTCTTTTTTTATTTATTGTAGGTGGAAATTGAAGCAGGTGTAAATTTGTAACATGGGAGAAATGGTCCTTGCAGACAATGGGCTTGATTTAATAAAGCTCTGCAAGACTGGAGAACGTAGACTATCATTGAAGAAACTTAAGCAGATCTGGTCCAGGACTAAAAATATTTGCCATGTAATGGCAAATCATTTTTTTTAGAGAATCCAGGCTTGCTGGATCACCCAGGTTGTTTCATGAGTGTCTATCTTCTCCAGTCTTGGAGAACTTTGATAAATCAGGCCTATTACCCCTGGACTCTGGTGCTATCCTATTAATCATTATGCTAGTAAATGCATTGTACTGATGTCCTAAACATGGAGGGAACAGAATATTACAATTACATTACCCAGTTACTTACAAAGGAATCTAACAAAAGAATAACATTTTTCCTTGGACATGATTGGATAGTTGAAGTTAGCAGTTTCATCTCATTAATTAAACATAATACAAATATCCCCTGCAATGAGATATTTCACTTTGCTATGTGAACGGCCTATATTTCTCTAGTAAATCAACCCCACAATGTTGTGTAGGGTGTAGTGGGGTGGGCACAGGCAGGAACATGCCCTCAATCTCTTCGGTGGTCGGCAGCTCTGGCCGGTCCGCCCCCCACAGGGTCAGGAGAAGGGGGGGTCCTCCCCTGGCACCAGCCAGAGCTGTGGACCATGTCTCCTGTATGGAACTGCAGGCTCAGGGCGGTCTCTCTGAACACAACCCACATATTCTCCTATCACAGGCTCAGACCTGCGATGGGAGAGTGGGCGGGTTCCGGTATCATGATGTCACTTTGGAGGAAGTTACTTCCCGTTTGAGTGACACATAGGCAGGAGTGTAGTGGGGCGGGCACAAAAACATAAAAATGATGCGCGTTCACCATGGATAGTATTGTGCCCCCTCTTCTTTTTTTAGGACTACACTCCTGCATGTAACCCTTCTAAATGTCAGCTTTCACATGTTACTGTCATTCCAAAAGTCAATTTCAAACTTTGTAGATCTGCATCTTAAAATAGTACCTGGTTATCCTGCCATAAATATCCTTGTTTAAAAACTTCCTGTCAAGGTAACAGTGCTCTCTCTCATGAATGTACTGCTGCATTACCACCCTGCAGTTACCAATTTCAACATACCTTGTGCTTGAATAGGTCTCTGTTTTTAACATCAGCAAACCCAGCCTGAGGACCAACCACTTTTCCAGTGGATATGGAGGCCATTTATGGTACACACTGCATTAGCAAACAATGGTACCTATTTAGGTTTTACATCTTAATAACAAACTCAAAATGTCTAGACTCCTCAGTAGACAGCAATAATTTTTTTATTTTAGCAAAAAAGGAACTGGTTTTCTCTTCTTTCTATGGCTAACATAGTGGACCTGATTTATCAAACCTTTCTAAGACTGTAGAACTATCATGGTTGAGTCTGGGTGAACCAGCAAACCAGCCATGCACCCAGAATTGAAAACATTTGCCACGTAATAGCAAATGATTTTAAGAAATCTATTCCAGGTTAGCTGATGACTCAGCTTCTCCTATGAAAGTCTATCTTAGTGTTTCTCAACCTTTTTAACATGGGTCAATCCTCGAAATAAAACGTTCAGAACCCCTGCTAGTAATATACTATACTTTATTATATATTTACTGCTCACAGTATATTAGCCTGGTGATCCATAGGAAGAATGCCTCTTATATTCTTGGCCATTGGGAAGAATGTCACCCTTAAAGATAGCCAAAAAGATCATTGGTGTCACCTAAACTAACTTAAAAGACACAAATTGGTAATTGCTCAAGAAACCCCTAGCAACCTCTGGAGGAACCCTGATTGAGAAACACTGATCTATCTTCCCCAATCTTGGATAGGTTGGATAAATCAGACCCATATCATCAACTATATAAAATTAATATTTTGCTGATGCAAGCTAGTCATAGATATTGCTAATTTTTCTATTGGATTGTTTATAACACTGTACACGTCTTTCATGCATATGAATAGTCAGTGGGTATCCTAAAGTGTATCCATACCCAAGAACAAAAATGAAATATATTGCAGTTGACAACTCGTTAGATATGGTGGTTGCAGAGACACAGGAAGCTGTTACCCTGCTAGATTTCTAGCTAATATTTTAAACTTATTAAAAAGATATAACAAAGCATTTAATAATGGTACATATACATTTTATGTTTAGATTAAGCAGGGGCAAAACTTTGTAATGTAAATGTTCGAGCGGCCTTAATATGTTCATTGAGGGCCACACCTATTAGATTCTAGAAAACCATTATAGCACACTAATAATGACCTTTAAAGTAATACATGTAATTTACACTATTTTATCTCATAGAAAGTGTTCATTAAACATTTAAAATATGAGCTGCAAATAAAAGCTTGAAAGTGGGTCATTTAGCAACTGGGGAACAGCTGGGGCCTCATTTAATCTAAATTCCTAAACTACTGGAGGCCTCAATTAAGGAGCAAGAGGGACAAACATGGGCCAAAAAACATCAGCTTGACATGTGTATGAGGGTTCTCATTTATGCTGGAGAATGTATAGCTGATAGTAGTTAGTCACATTAACATGGACTCCATGGAAAGCTAAAAAATATTCCCAAAATGACATTATGAATGTGACTGTCTACTACTGGATACCAACGTGACACGATGTACACACAATCATTAAACTATCATTCAATTTATTTATTTTTAGCTATACCAGTGTAGTTACCTTTCTTTGACTTGATATCAGTCTCTTGTTTTTCTCTGAACTTCACAGAAATTAAATAAACTAGGAATACTTAAGTGCCAATGGGGTTTGCTGCATTAATGTGCTGATAAGTACCCTAAATAGTGAGGTCGCTGGCTTGGCTGTGTTTATTTGGCCATGGCCAGATAGACAAAAACTCAAATTAAATACAACAGCTCCTACATCTGTGTTTTTAGTGTTCACTGATTGTTCGGAGCACAGAATAGAAGGGGCAGAATCAACTGTCAGTCATTTTTCAGACACTAAAATTAAAGCAATAATCCAAAATTTCTAACAATAAAGAAAAAAAGACATCATTACAATTTGGTCTGAATCCTACCCACTGACTTATGTTTGTGCCAGAGCTGTCTTTTTCATCCTTTCTTCCATGCCTTGTGATGGAAGAGTCATTCACCTAGACCAAGTAAGTAAATATAAGGTGGCTTACACTTCACTGATCTCATGTATGTTCCATTTCATTGCCATGCTATTCTTTGTACATTAAGAGCTCCAAGATTTTTCTAGTGCAACTGTCGCCAAGCGGTTCGCAAGAAAATTTTGGTGGTATGTGGCCCTGGCCCGTGTGCCCTCCCTAACAGAGTCCTTCTCCTGACCCCGTTGGGGGGGGGGGGCATACAGGCCAGAGCCATATCTCTGGCAGGCTTAGGGTGCTGGGTGGGTTGTGTCTCTGGATGGATTCTGGCATCATGAATTCACTCTGGGAGAAGTTTCTTCCCCTTTAAGTGACACACAACTACCCGCACATGTTCAGTCCGGAGTTCATAAATTTAGTGGTTTGTGAGGTCCAAAAGGTTGGCAGTCACTGCTCTAGTGCTGCCCCCACTCTCTGGAATTCCCTACCTTATCCAATTTCATATGTTTCTACTGTTACAGTCAAGCAAGCTGTTACAACTCACATGTTTATTCTTATTTACTCCTCTTTTCTTCCGCTCTCTTCTTCTTCTGCTCTCTCTTTACCATCACTAATTATCCAGTGTACCATTTCCCAATTTTTTGTGTTCACATGTTCACATGATAAATCCTGTAGGCTGGATTGGGCAGAGTTCTGTTCTCCTGATATGTGGAGTTCTTTTATATTGGCACTTTATACATAAAAGGATAATAGAAATTATTAATAAGAAGTGGTACAAAAATGTATACTTACATAAATATACCTAAATGTATACTATATATATACCCCAAAATTTGTCAGTAGTCCTAAAAATCTTGATGGAGGTAATCATTTGGGTTTTTGTAAGAACTATAAAAATATGTATTCAGTAAATGTAATTTCTTATTTAAAAATGTTCAACTCACCAATAGTTTACATTTCACACTTTAATAAGTTTCTCTTTTTCTTTCAGGACTTTTTGAACATATTCCTGAACAACGAAACCCATGAAGGTCCAGACCATATACAACTCCTGCAAAGCATTGACCTACTTAGTGGGTGGCCCATTGATAAACTTCCTTACAACAACCCCAGGATTTGTATCCAAACCTTCTACAGGTATGAATAACAATTTTGGACCTTAGATACTGAAAATATTACATTACTTAATAAGAATCTGTTTTTACCTATTCAGAGCAATATGATATGTTCTCTTGTATGTAGATCCTCATCCACTGATAAGCGGTTTCATTGGGCTTTCCTGACTCTCTGTCCTCAGTAATTTCCAAATCTTGCTGGGAATAGAGGAGCATGTAACCTCTCATAATGCTGTGTGCATGCACATTCCAATTTCAGCATTCTGTACCATTATCATACTTATTTGTATTAACTTGAATTTATATAGTGCTGACATATTACACAGCGATGTACAAAGTCTATAGTCAAGTCACTAGCTGTGCTTCAAAGGGGCTCACAATCTAATGTCCCTACTGTAGTCATATATCATTACCACTGTCTAAGGTCAAGTTTGGGGAGAAGCTAATTAACCTAACTGCATGTTTTTGGAATGTGGGAGGAAACCGGAGTACCCGAAGGACACCCATGAAAACAAGGGGAAAACCTGCAAACTCCATGCAGATAGTGCTAACCACTGAGCCACAGTGCTATAATCTTCACATATGCAAGGAACAAATTCCTCTTGTGTAAAGGGATGTATATGTACAAGAGCTGCCATTAGGTAGAAAAAAATCCATGACATGAGAGACGTAGAAAATCTCTACTATCAACAAACAGACTGGCTACCAGATAGATGTAAGCTGACTTTAGTTTCACCTTGGAGGTATTGGATATTCTTTGCAAATTGTATCACCACTGCTTTTGCCATGCTAAGTGAAATATCCTTTGCAGACCTCAAATCCATCCAACTATTTCTTGGCCCACTTAGGGTTCTATTTATTAAATAGGGAATTAGCTCAAACTTTAGGTGGTGGGAATCTTTTTAAATGTGTTTAAATGGAAGTAATAGATACCCAGCAGGGAATGTTTGAGCGAATGTAGGATTCCATATTTTATATATAGAGCCCTTGGTGATCGTAATACCTGCACTTTTTTTTTTGTTTTTTTCTTTTCTGCAGAGTCTCTTTAAAGTACATCTTTTCATTAGTGATAAATAACAGCAGCCATAGCAGTTTTCCATAGGAAAATATTTGTTGCCTAGTCTGGTCTGCCATTTTTTATGTAAAGCTCTGCTACTTTCTAATTTAAAGTCCTATCTGAATACTCCTATCAAAGTAAGGCAACCAATCATGATGATGGGCCAATAAAAATATTGTTTATAGTTTATGAGCATACACTATGGACAATTTGGGGTACCATAGTTCCTTGCCTGTAGCGGACACCGATGGTTTGAGACTTGAGATATTTGATAAGCCTATTACATTTTACCAAAACTTTGTGAATTGTATTTTTGTACACTAAAATTATTTTTTAAATTTTAATGTGTATTTTTTACAGAATATTTGGATTTGATAGACAGTTGCGCTGATATTATGTGATGCATAAAATTGCAACTGGCATTATTTAATTTTCTGGTTTGTTTTCCTTTCAGAAAGTGTAAATTGTTTTATAATTTTAATCCTTATCTAATCCTTCTGCATAACCATTGGTGCGAAAAAATGCAAAAAAAATGCAAAACGAAAAAAAGACAGTAAAAAGGTTAAACCATCTAACTATGCCTGCTCAAAGATCTTATGTATGAAACTACCAGGAGTGAATTTTTGTCTTGGCTCTAATGCACATCTTACTGCTTCCATATTTCCGCTGTTGGTGTATAAAGTGAAAATAAAGCTAAGTAATGACTCCAATAAACGTTGATAACTCGTTAGCACACAAGACTGCGAGTGATGAATTCAAGTCTATCCACATTATGTTGTAGGGCATTATATCGGCAATAGACTTTCCTTATAGCAGCGTTTATGGCTTTATATTTCCGTGCTTCGAAAAAAAAAGGAAGCCAGCTGAGATAAAGTGTTTGTGTCTGTAGAACTTTGAATAAACTTTAGCTTTTATTTTGTCTTTGCAGGACATAAACCGCTCTGATATTTATCATAACAGATATAAACTCTGCTCTACTCTATTTTTATCTTTTTTTAATAGGCCAGGAACTGTTATTACAAAGGACTCGAAGGCCTCTTCCAAAATCTATGTGATCAAAAGCGTAAGTGAACCAAATATATTTGTCACTAGCCATGCTGCATCCGCCATACGTTTCCACGGCTTGTTTTTGATTTATTGTTCAATATGTAATTATTGTCGGTGCGTTTACAAGAAACACGATGGAAAGTGGAGTGAAAATTGCTGATTTGCAGGAAATAAGTTTCGGAGCTTTACAGAGCATTGTCTTAAATCAGTATTATCACATATGGAAGGCGGCCAAGGGCATGTCCCTGAAGTTTTGTGCTAGCTTAGAAAGCTTCTGTGCTTGAGGGACCTCAGATCAATGGCCAGCTCTGCTAAGATGCAACACATTTGCAATTGTAACAATTAGTGCTTACGGTGACAATTGTCCTAAAGGATAAAATTCAGCTCTTTTCTAAAAAAAATGCCGCCCAAGAATGCCAAGTACTAAAAACATTGTTTAATGCACAACTATTAAAAAAATTCCATTTAGTAGTAAATGATATATTTTTACTTGGTCTGGTTATGTTTTTGGAGGTATTATTATATATGAAAGATAATAATAATGATGTTCATTATGGGCTTGTTGACTATATTGTAAGAACGCCAAAATGTTTTTCATGATTAGATTCTGAATGGTTTAATGTTTTTTTTTTCGTTTGTGTTTTGTTGGGGAGATGATTTTGCTTCATTTTCTGCCATGTACAGGCAGTTGCTTTCAGATGAATCCACAAACTTTTACATACCGAATCTTCAGCCCGTTTCTTGGCCTACAATCAGACCATCCAGTGTTTTTTGTCCAGATACTAGTATGTTTAGGTCCTGAAGAAGAGGGTGGTCTATATACTGAAATATGTTGGTAGAATAGGTAGCATCTACTAATATATAATGAATATAATAATAATAATAATAATAATAATAATAATAATAATAATAATATAAACATATAAGAATGTTTAAATAGATAGGCAACTTTTAAACAAATATCCAAGCTTTTTGACTATTTTACCTAGGTGCTCCTAACCTGACAATATACTATCTAAGAACTTTTCCACCATGATCAGAGATGCTGTAACCAAGGTCCAAAAATAGGTCTTCATACATTATTGTAAGATCCTATTCCAGCATCAGTGCTTAACAGACGCCAGTCCCACCTATAGCAAGCCCCCGTTCAGCCCCGGGAAGCTAAATACACCATCCCAGCACGCATTTGCCCCCCAGAATTTTGTAGGCAAGGGATGGCGTCTGTGGAAGGACTGACAGAGTAGCATCTGGGGAAGGACTTCAGTACCAAGGATTTCAGCAGAGACAAGTCCAGAATACAGAGCCAGACACAGGTAATCCATCCACCACATAAGGTACCCATGGGAAAAGACAAAGCATGGTCAGAGTCACAGACAACAGTAAATCTAACAAATAAACACCAGCAGCAGGTCAGCCCAGCTTAAGGCTACTAAAGTAACCTGTGACTGAAAGAAAGGCTATAAAGTCCCAGAATCCAATGGTAGTGCAGGATTGAGATATGGAACTACTTTGCTCGTTGGCTGCAGCACACACTCTAAATCCCCTTCAGCTGCACATAGTCTCATAGCAGGGGATGCCGAGAGACCATTCACAGGTAAAGGGGAAACCGGGGATGCCGCAGACTGCAAAGCAAAGGACTTAAAGCTATTGGCTTGATTTCCCCTGAGGCTGTAAGCAATGCTGTCAAAGGGAATAAACAGGGCGTGCTGACCTGCGGTGGCTTACTGCACAGGGTCGCCTGCCAGATAATTGTCTCCAAACAAACCTTTTTTCTCTACAGGTCAACGTCCTTAAAGGAAACATACCTTTATACCGTAATAAAGACTAACAGATAACTTCATTTTCAATCATTTTTATTAATAATAACAGAGAAAAATACATATAACAAAGTATTTAGAACTAGGATACCTGGTTGTGTTATACAATCACAAGTTAGAATAAGTATATGAAGACCTAAATCATAAGGAAAGGTATAACGTAACTCCAAGATATAAGGAGGAAAACAAGAATGTGACTTGTAGGTCATTATGAAGAACTTAGGCTGGAAATTCCAATCACAATGCTTTTAACCAATGTTAAGATTTAGGCAGGGGAAAATACAACCAAAAGGGAAAGGAAAGGGGTAAGGCAAGCAAGGAAAAGTAAAAAAAAAAAGAAAAGGTGAGGTTGCATAGGAAAGGAGCATGTTCAGTGGGTAAAAAGGGGTAGTAGACCTAATGGAGCTAGAAATCTAGCTGACTATAGTAAGATAAGAGAGCGAAGATCAGCAGAGAATTAATTGCTCCAGTGAATGAGTATTAGGATGAAAAGCAATCTCGGAGTCAAAAACAGTCCCAAGAGTAGGACTGGCTGTGAACAGACATAGTCAATAACCAAGGAAGCATCAAATGAGGAATGGGGGATAATGAAGGTCACATGAATTTACTTAAGCATGGTGGGTCATTGGAGTCCTATGGGTCACTGGAGACACCAGGGTCACTGAAGGCATAAGAGTCACAAGGGCACCACTGGAGGCACAAGGAAGACTACAGCAGCAGACGACTTGGGAATAGAAAAGTGGGTTATTGCTCAAACCCTGGGAGACATGGTACTACATCTTTAATAATGGGGACAATCAAACAAAGGTCAAAGAGAAAGAGAGAGGTAGTTGAAACACGTAGGGTGACTGTAGGCTTAGGAGTCACTGGAGGTAGATAAGTCACAGGACTCACAAAGGTCACTGGAGATACAAGGGTCACAAAGGAAAAAGGAGGAGTGCAGCAGCAGAAGATTGACATTAGCTTGGACCTCCAACACCAAGCATTGTTTATTCTGGAGTTTATTCCTATACTGTCCTAATTGGTTGTGGTGCTAACACTCTGGATGAAACTCAGAAGAAGGGGCCCATGCTGGATCCTAGAAACAGAGGTAAGTGTGACAATATGTTCACATTATGTCTGTACCTTTGATGGTTGAGGCATGATCACTCTGCAGACAATCCCAAGGTAAACAGGCTTGAAGATGCCTACCCACCATGATGCCTTCTCCGTCACCAAATCACTGCCTTGTCGGAAAGAACTTACAGACCTCCACGTACCTATAAACATCTGGATGAGGCGAACATTCTCAGTTTGTAGAGATGGTAAAATATTATGCTCATGTTGCCAGGAATGCCTTAAATTTGACAGCAACCTTTGTGCATACTGAAAAAAATGTCTAAGCAAACCCAAGTGTGCTGCAGCCAATTCATTGGCATTCTTGCAAAACTAGTAAACTGTTATCACATGTAAGAGAAATAAGAGATTTCAGAAGTTAAAAAATCAAATCACATCTACATGCAAATTGCAATGGAAAGGTCATTTTTAATGTTCATTATTTACAACATGGCATGTGTTGTAATTGCATATGATTATCTACAATTGTCTATTGAAAGCTAAGGTTTTCTTTAAAATACAATCTTTTTTCTTTTTAAGGGATCAGTGCGCGTATTGAAAGCTGTGCCAAGCCAGAAAACACCGCCTTTTCTAAGTGCCAGTAAGTATAAGCAACTCGGCCAGCATTCCTAATGGAAACACTAGAATGACATTATAATTCTATCACAGCGTGTATCATCATCATACAGAGACGGTTAGATTGAAACCTCATTACATTTTAAATGATTTTCTTGTGGTTTATTAGCAGGATGCTTCTTACTTTGAATGCGGAGATGTGTTTTTCTTCTATATTCTAATTGATTTAAGCAGACACATTAAGAAAATCAATAAATATTAGAGGACAGGAACAAAAAAGAAATATATAGCTTTTTCTACAGAGGTGAGCAGATTTTTTTTGCTTGTTTTTTGTCTGTTTTAAAGAGCAACTCTAGGTTCATAATTTTTGTTAATGAGCCCATCAGCAATTTCAAAACCAATTTCCAGGTAAACACAGGTAAAAAATATACAAGATAATTGTTTCATCTAATAAATTATCTAAACTTCTGCTTCCCACCCACTCTTTGGATCTACACAGTCTTGACACATAGAACAGCCAGCAGACTTTTCTTTCTTGTAGTACAGCTAGGTCACCTTCCCGCCCCTGTCTTGTGATTGGATAGTGAAGAAGCAGCAGCTAACCGATGTTTTAATTTCCCTGCTCTCTTCTTCCTATCGGCAAATGGAGCAGAGACTGATGGGCCGTATTGGAGGGGTCTGTACTTGGGTTTACAAGAAGTTAAGGTCATGCAGATATTTATACTAGTTGCATTCAAAGTCAATTAAGTTCGGCACAAACTTTTAGTGTAGACATCACTTGGTGCCTAAGGCATCCATTGTCTGCCAGGAAAAAACATTTTGTATGTATATTTTACTGAAATTGATTTCAATTTGATACTACAAGCTGGATTTCTTTGAATATGGTTCTGAACACCACCGCTAGAGTAAACACCTTTTATCTATTCTCCCTCTGTCCAATGAGTGCCCCTTTATTGGCCATCATGATGCTTTCATTGGACAAAAGGCTGACCTAAAGCTAGGGCTTTTAGATGACTTATAGTCACATAGCAAAGAATGTCATGTCCTTAGCAACAAAGTCGAATAAAAATTCTTCTTGAAAGCATTTCTTGGCCATTTGGTTTGGGTTAGGGCTTGGGTTAGTGAGCAATATATAGATTAGTATTAGGGTATGGAGAAAGAAAATAGTAAAGCTAAAACTAGGCTTTAGAAGCAGCACAAACATTAGATTGGTTTGGAATCAGTGGGTGCCAGAATCATGGCCACCAGGAGTCACAAGTTGGGTTTCTAAAGGCTAAGGACGTTGGTGCTCAGAATTTAGCACCCTTTCACTGTATTAACCACAACATAAGATAATTTTTGCACCTTGGCACAGTTGATCTCCCCTTTAACGATTTCCTGTCTACATGCACACATTGTTCAGAAACAGCATTCTTGTGATAATGGTGGACAATTCAAAGTGTATTGACAAGGCTGTAATCTCAGCCAGAAGCACAAGTATGCCATGGCACCATGTAACAGGCTAACAACAGAGAAGCCCAACTAGGAGACGGTGCCATCCCAAAACTAGAAATTACATTAACAAAAACTTCATTGGCAGCATACCATGTATTCTTTTAATAAAAGCTACAAATTTAACCATAAAGAAAATAACTTTTAAATTGTATTACTATGTTAAAGCCTTTTTGGGAATTTAATGGTTAGGTTTAGATCCACTTTAAGCACTTTTTGAGGATCTTTGTTTGAAATGTGCATTGGATCACATAGAACAATGTTAACTTGTGTTAATTGTTACCTCTGCCATTCATCACATTGTGTTGTCTTTTTATATACCCGGCAGGTCCTATTCCACTGTGCTTTAGCTGCTTTTACTCCTTCATACAAATCAATGGAACTGCAATGTGCACAGATGGTAAAAACGCAGTAATTGCACAGTAAATGTATAATAAACTTATTTCAGAAACAATCCATTATTTCCTGAAAGCACCTCAAAGCGTGCTTTCTTTTCCCTAAATTTCCTTCTCAGTCTGATCTCCATGTAAACAAGTCCTAAATAAGACCAGCGAGCTGCCTGAATCTCCCCATTAACATCAAACAAAAGTAACCGCAGCTAGACACCTCTGTCAGGTGAACAGCTGGAGTGCTTGGTCTGATGGGACTACTTCCAGCAAATGTTCCAACTAATAATAAAAAAAAAAAAGAAATGTAAGCCCAATGTGAAGGCATTGTGCAGAACTATATGTTCTTTTGGGTCTTCTAAAATAGTTTTTGCATTAAAAATTGAATCTGGTGTATACAAGACTGGAATTTTACTTGCTGCTCCTATGGCTCAAATGACTTGTGATGCCTCTTCCTGCCCCAGACAACTGTTAGTACAACACTAACATTGCAGCCACACAATGCACCCCGGGGGCTGGTGGAGGACATGCTAACTTACCCTCTCTGAATTGTATACACCGCAACACAGACCGCAATACAGACAGTGATACAGGAGGAGAGGACCCTGCCCCGAAGAGCTTACAATCTAGTAATGCATTATTCTGTAGAGAAAACCCTGTGCTTGGTGGAGAGACTGGTTAACCAACTTAGATGCTTTTTCCAAGTTTTCATTCATTAATTAGGAAGTTAGAGTTCAACATCAGGTGGTATGTAAGGCACATTTGCCAAGCTTATAGCTGTCTCAGTATGCTTGCCACACTGCTCCTTTATAAATGGAGTTCATCATGCCAGTACAACTAGAGATAAAGACTACCAGTAGTGCAGGTTGTCACTCCACTCTAACATTTAGGTAAATTTCATCTATTATGGCTAAATTCATTTGCGACAGTATGAAAGGTGAAATGTACCTACTGGCAAAGAGGGTCCAACTCCAGTTCTCAATAGGCCAATATTTTCATTTTTTGACTATATGTCATACAATACTTTTGTCTGTTGGAGAAATACATGCAGATTCTGGCCCTGGAGAGCTGGATTGGAGAGCTACCTAGATGTCCCCACCTGAGAGCCTGGATGCTGCAATGCAGCTAGCTATCAGAATTGACCGATGCCTCCGAGAACATTGCCAGGAACGTACAGCACATTCCCCGCTGATCTCCCTTACAGTGGCCAAATCATCTGAGTCTACCGGATCTTCTCCTGAACCCATGGAGACAAATTGATCCAAACTGCCTGTATCAGAGAGTACACGTCGCCACGTGCAACACCTGTGTCTGTACTGTGGAAGTGAGGGACATTACAGAGATCACTGTCCTTTCAGGCGCCCAAAAGCCCTGACCTAGGGAATGGCAGGGAGAATTCCCTAGGTCCATTGTTTCGCA
Source organism: Pyxicephalus adspersus (assembly GCF_032062135.1). NCBI lineage: Eukaryota > Metazoa > Chordata > Amphibia > Anura > Pyxicephalidae > Pyxicephalus > Pyxicephalus adspersus. The sequence goes on from NC_092858.1 coordinate 12,295,349, forward strand.
CTACCTCTTCCAAGATTACATTTACTGTGCAGCTGTTCTTCCCTGTCCAGACTGTTTGGGCCGAGGCTTATCTGGATTCTGGAGCCGCCCCCAATTTCATGGACCAGTGTTTCACTTTCAAGCACAGGATTCCACTGTTAGCTCTGGATAACCCTATCCTTATTTCCGTAGTCAATGGTACAGTTATTCCTGAGGCCATCCGTTTCAAAACCAGGCCACTTTCTCTCAGGGTGGGGGTGCTCCATTTTGAAACTCTGGAGTTCCTAGTAATGCTAGTGAACCAATTCTTTTTGGGTATGCCCTGGCTTCGCCAGCACTCTCCAGTGATAGACTGGGTTTCGGGAGACATTCTGTCCTGGAGTTCTAACTGCCTTCACAACTGCCTACAGAGAATTCCACCCGCATGGACTGTCTGCCTGACTGAGACTGCACCATTGTCTGGTCTTCCTGACTCCTATCAAGATTTTAAGGATGTTTTCTCCAAACAAAAGGCAGAGAGCCTGTCACCCCATCGTCCTTATGACTGCTCCATTGATCTCTTACCTGGTGCTACGCCTCCCTGTGGTCGAGTTTATCCGCTGTCCAGACCTGAAACCCAGGCCATGACAGCATTTATCAAGGAAAACCTTAAAAGAGGGTTCATTCGCGAATCCACTTCACCTGCGATCGCAGGATTCTTTTTTGTTGGGAAGAAAGATGGGTCCCTGCGTACCTGTATTGATTACAGGGGTTTGAATAAAATAACTGTGACGAACTGATATCCATTACCCCTCATCTCGGAGCTGTTCGACTGTATTCAAGGTGCCACCGTGTTCTCTAAGTTGGCTGTGCACCGGGCCTATATCCTTATCCGAATTAAGGATAGGGGACGAGTGGAAGACTGTGTTCAATACTCGTGATGGACATTATGAGGACCTTGTCAAGCCCTTCGTGCTCTGTAATGCCCCCGCAGTATTTAAAAACTTTGTGAATGACGTCTTTTGCGATCTGCTTTACACCTGTGTGGTCGTCTACTTGGACGATATTCTAATCTGTTCCAGGGATCTTCCCTCGCATCGGAGACATGTAAGGACTGTGCTTCAACGTTTCAGAGAGCACCGCCTGTATGCCAAACTGGCGAAATGTCTCTTTGAACTCCCTGAAGTGCCTTTCCTAGATTACATAGTCTCCAATCAGGGGTTGTGTATGGATCCCGAGAAAGTTTCGGCTGTTCTGAAGTGGCCATTACCTCAAGATCTCAAGGCTATTCAAAGATTCCTTGGCTTCGCCAATTACTACAGACAGTTCATTAAGGGTTACTCACTAACTCAGGGGGTTAATTGCAAGGTGTGGACCAAGGAAGCTCTCCAGGCCTTGAGGTCTTGAAGCAGGCCTTCACAGCGGCTCCTGTTCTATTGCATCCCTATGAAGCCCTTTTTTATGGAGGTTGAGGCTTCTGCTGTGGGGGTAGGAGCTGTTCTCTCCCAACAGGGGTCCTCGGGCAAATTACACTCATGTTGTTTTTTCTCAAGAAAGTTTGCGCCCACAGAGAGGAATTACACTGTCAGGGATCGAGAACTCTTGGCTGTGAAGCTGGCATTGGAGGAATGGCGTCACCTTCTAGAGGGAGCACTCTTTCCAAATACTATTTATACTGATCACAAGAACCTCCAGACAGCCCAGAGACTTAATCCACGGCAAGCTCGTTGGGCCTTATTCTTTTCTAGGTTCGATTTTACACTTACCTTCCACCCTGGATCTAAGAACACTAAAGCTGATGCCCTGTCTCATTCTTTTGACTCTGAAGATATAGAGAAGGAACCTGCACACATTATAGATCCTTCCAGAATTCGCCTGGCGGCTCAAGTACGTTTGAAGGACATTCCTCCTG
>NC_092858.1:12298193-12302469 GCF_032062135.1 Pyxicephalus adspersus
GGTTGGGTCTGCCCGAATTCGAACCATTTTCGAGTTGAATCTAGGGACAATCCGAATTCGAACACCAATGCTAGTGATCACTCCAATAAGTCTTCAGAGACAACAGCAACTGGCAGCACCAACAATCATTAATAAAGGCAAACTAGAGCCATTTATGCAACTCAATATTTGCCTTGGATTCATCTAAATGTTGTTGAGGCCATCTTTAGGGGTGCAGTGAGGTATTTCTCCTTGAGGTAATTGCTCCTTTTGACTTACCTGGACCTGTTCGGACACACAGAATGGGTCCACTTTTACTGGGAACATAGAATTAGATATGGAGAAACCCTAACATAATCCTTAATATTATCCCTAATCTAACAATAGCCCTTTGTTTTTCAGCACATCCCTGTGATCAACATTGCAATACTGACATGGCAATCGCATGGCTGTTAAGCTGACATGTCAGATCATTTTACACAAAAATCCTCCTGTGGAGGAGAGTACAGTGCGGTGCGGCTAACTTGTCCCCATCCCCTCTCCACCGAACAGCACTCATACATTCATCTGTCTCTGGAAGCAACCATGGAAGATGTTCATTGGACATCTGTATGGTACTTTAGGAAACAAAGTAATGCAAATTATTTTAAAGCAATTCAAGTAAATCAGTCCTTATGGCAAAATTTAAAAAATGTATAAAAAAAAATTTCACCCAAATCACTCCACACATTCCTACTTGTGGTCAGAAGACATCAATAATGGCCATAGCATAAGGTATACAATCCATGAACAGGAATTCTAATAGATAAATCTACCACCAGCTGCAGTGCCACCAATCCGCACACATGCCAAAGCAAATCTAAGCAACATTCTCATTTTTCTAAAGTAACATATTGTAACAACAACTTCCCAGCTGTACCGATTGCTTGAAGAAGTGTAACATTTGCTTTAAGAAATAACACACATTGACGTTGTTGGCAAGATAACTCAGTGTGAGTTTACAGGAAGCATCTTAGATGAACTGATTCATTCAAGGCCTGCAGGGATACAATGTTCAAATGCCTAATCCATAAAATTTCTCTGCAGAAGCACTTTGGTGCAATCATCACCCCGCGGGGACACTGACGCCCGATTCAACACTTTGCCATCTCAGTTGTGCCATGTTATGACTTGCTTAGACAAAGTGCCGTGACACAGATGGGTTTTGTTGTGTCTCAGGGATGATGCCTGCCTTCATATTTGTGCTCCTGAATTTACTGATCTAATAGTTTTAAAGACATAGGTGAATCCACAGGAATTCATCTAATGATGCACATCAGACAGCATTGGGAATGAATGTGTATGTTGGGGCAAAAAAAAAAGAAAAACATTTGCAGTATATCTTGGTAATACAAGCATTTCTCCATGTTTTGTCCATTAAAAGACCCTTCAGACACAGAGAAATGTCCGTTAAACAGGAGAAATGTAGGTGGTTGGACAGCAACCTCTGTACCAGAGGGTTTCTCAACCAGGGTTTCTCCAGAGGTTGTTAGAGTTCCTTGAGAAATAAGCAGTTTGTAACTCCCAGGTCAGTTTTAAAATCCAATGGTCTTTTTGGCTATCTGTAAGGTTGACATTTATCCCACTGACCACCATATTACTGTACTAAGAGTTGTGAATATAGTAAGTATAGCAGGGGTTCCCTTAAGACTTGTAAGTTAAAAAGCCATAGAAACGCTGTTCTAGACCAATTTACTCTTCCATCTCCAAAATATAATGAATAATAATTATGTGTTCCAATGGTAGGGACTGGTAGGGCTAATTATTCTTCTTGTGGCTGGAAGCAAGAACAGCTGGCCTAAATAGTCCACATTAAATGAGGACTCCCATGTGTGCAGGAATTTTTCCTCTCTGGCCTGGCGAATCAAGATAGCAGAAGATTCAGAATCTGTAGGTATTAATAAAAACATAAAAATCATAAATAAAATATATAAATATCTCAACTATTGTCAATAAAACAATAAATGTAAAGATCCACATTTTGTTCTTGTTAGACTTAAGCCCTACCCATGTAAATCATAAAGCTCATTTTTAGATTATTTAGCATCAAGCCTTACTGAATACATGTTTCTTTTTGTGAATCTATTGCAAGCTTTCTTACCTAGAAAAACTTGCTTATTGCACTTCATTAGTTGGCTGTTGGGTTGCCTATCCAATGGACCTGATAGGCAGCCCAACAATGGATGAAAGACAAATAAAAATTGCTATACAGTAAGGCTAATGTGAAATATACTTTAAATAAGTTTAGGGTTTGCATACACTGTAATGTTTCTAGGTCAGCCTTTCTCGACTTTTTTAACATGGGGAACCCTTAAAATAATCATACATATGGTATCTCGGGAGGCTTTGTGCTCCCATTCATTCTCAATCTCGATTTTAAAAAAATGGTGTTGCATTATTATATAAAAGGGATGTCTACCCTTTATGTAAAGTGAAATTTCTGGCTTTAAGGAACTCCCAACAACCTCTGGAGGAACCCTGGCAATAAATGAATTTGTTGTCACATTTCAGTATGTCCATTTACCATTCTATCCTCTCCTGTTACTTCCTAAATGACTGTTCAAGATACATCATGAGGCAATCCCTCCCATTGCGGAAAAAAAAGAATTGTGTATTTTAAAACCTTTAGGAATAGTATACACATTCTGTCTCTTGTTATATTCTGCAGCGGTTGTGTTGTAATTTCCTATACTGTGCACCACAGGGGTGCTGGAGAAGATAAACTACATCGGTTATAATGCAAGAAATAAATACATTAATCATATGTTCGGACACCATAACATTAGATTTAAAAGAAACCTTTTACTTTCTATATATATAATTAGGTTTAGTATTCATGCACACAGAAATAGAAAACAACAGTGTCTCTTTACTATCAATTTTAGCATATTTTTTGTTTCATTGCCAATAGCTGAGTTGTGTATTTATTATTGGGAGTTTTTATTCTGTTAATGAATTAAATAGGTATATGTATTCCATGTTCTTAAATATCAAGTATTATTCTAGAATGTTAGGTGCCTCACATTGTTTGAATCATTTTTCTGGAGGTGGATTGGTCCATTAATGAGTTGATACTACATATTCTCTTTCTTTACGTACCAGCTCCCTTAAAGGGTAAGTAACTCAACATTAGATGTGATTAGTGTGGCGGAAGTCACTGTTCCCTGACATTACTGCATATAGTAGAAGGTTTAAGTATCCATATCTTTAAGTACATGATGAGTTCTGAGATATTTGAAACTGGGGAGGGAGTTTCCAGTTTTAAAGTGGGGGTTTCACCATAATTTATTTGCACTGGCATATACCAGTACAGTTTTCTTTGTGATTTAGCTTAGTAGTGAATCTAATTGGTGAAACACTGAACACAGAGAAAAAGAAAGATGTGGTTGCACAGTCCAAGCTTGAGCATGAAGACCCATCAACTGCAAATCTAAGGGTCTCCCTGGAATCTCCAATATATTTTACAGATATGAATATATTTTTCAAACCTGAATTACAGTAGAAAAAAAAGCACAATAGACGTCTATTATTTGGTTTGATTGTTTCCTGGAATTGCCTTGACATACATAGACGAAGAAAAAGCATAACCAAGACCCAGGTTAGCCTCACCACATCCAATTCCCTATTTATGACTTCAGGCTGGAGATAACCCATAGCACACCTCTTTGCCTCTTTTTTCCCGGATATATCCTAATGATACATTGTTCTTGCTCTTTGTGTTGTAATTTAATGTGTAAAAGATTTCATGGTCTTGCCAGCTTGGGGGGAGGTCCATGATACCCTGGACTAGAAGGATTGACTAAAGCAAGGCTTGACAATCTAAGTGTTCGGCCAGCAGACAAAACTCACAACCCTTTTACAGGGCAGGCTCCTTAACTGCTTCACTTAAAGGGAGACTATATTTCTCAGACCTCAGTACACAAAGATTACAGATTACACAATAATGATGAGAGAAGTATGCCTTCTGCCTGTCTGTTCACAAAAGGCCACACAGAGCATCAATCAGAGAGATAAGGTCAGAAGGAAAACAGCTACTGCTGTGCAACAGTGTCAAGAGTAAGGATAGAAGAAGTGATTTTGGTGAATTTGGATTACTAAATTAACCATCAGTGAACAGCTCCGCTCTTCTATCTTGTATACAGAGAATATATTATGGAAGGTGTATTTAATAAAGTTTAATTAATTAGTGTTTTATATTTGAAAAGCCACAGAATGTAAATAGTTACACAAAAAAATACAATTTTTTAATAAATTGAAA
>NC_092858.1:12302871-12320715 GCF_032062135.1 Pyxicephalus adspersus
AAGATGCTCTGTGTTGTAGATATGTCCGCCCCTTTGAAAACCAGCAGCTGACATCTTAATCTTGGTTTGTAATGCAAGGGGCCAAACGATTCTATTTATAAAGCAGTTAATCTAAAAATTCACTAAACATTTATGGTGGATAATCATAAGGCCCTTGCTTGCAGTAAAAAAACTGGTGTGTTTCTGCAGGTTGTGGTTACGGCCACAGTGCATTTCTTCCAAAAGTAACCGCACGATCCCTATCTGCTACAGCTGCATGCTAAAATTGTTCCCAACAATTTATAGTTTATAGAAGCCCCTACTAGAAATGATACTCTGCTGGACCTAGTCTGAAATGGCCCATGTGTTTTCAATGGTACTGATAGATACTAGATCCGCTAGACAATTGCCAGATTCATGGCTTTATATATAAACCTCATAGAATTATTGTTAACTGACTTGTTTGTACTGTAATAATGTTTGTATACCTGAGGCTGCCCATAGATGCCAATTACAATGCACTATATGCAGAGCCACCATCAGAAATTTGTGGACATCATACCAGGTAAATTTCTTGGGCCTCCCCCTTCTCTATGCTTAAAAGATCCAGCATTGCATTAGTCAAGGTCTTTTGATTAGGGGCAGGAGTATATGTACATTTTTCCAGTTCAGACATATATCCTGCAGCCTGCTTTATGGAGCAGTGACAGATTTACTTTAGACACCCATTAACCTTACATAATACATTTATCACAGCAATTGTCATACAAAAGATCTGTAGATCCCCACACCATCTGATCCAAACGTGGTTTAAAAAATGACAACTTAATAATAAAATATTTGATTTGATTGGCTATTGGTTAGTAAAAACAATTCTAATTTTAGCCAACATTGATTGTTGGTGTTGTCAAATGTACAACATTCTGCTTGTGACTGACTGACTTCATATTTTTATATTTTAGGTCGAAGCCAGAGCAGAAACACAGCCATTGAAGAATCCAGGATGAGCTCATCACGCCAGGTACAATTTATAGAAATTATTTAAAAAAAAATATAAATGACTGGAGAAGAAAACAAAGATGATCATAATACCAGATTAATTGTTCAAACTTTTACCTTAAAAGGCAGTGTTTTCTGTAAAACCCTAAAGTTCCTCCAGAGGTTGCCAGGAGTTCATGTACTGTGAGCTGTGGATATAGTAATTATAGCAGAGATTCCCTGAAGACCTGAACGTTAGTTTAAGGGTTCCCCATGTTAAAAAATTTGGTAAACATTGGTTTAAGACATCTAAGGTATAAAACCTTAAACACATCAAACTTATAATAAATCTTTTGATCTGTCTATAAAAACACAATTTTGTCCTAGATCATTTTGGGGTTCTGTTGCCTCTTTCGCTCTAGGACTTAAATCATATACCATTGTCCTAAAATGGAACATACATCAAATCCTTTTCTTTGATGTTCGACAAAATAGGCAACAATTGTAACCTCCATCAAGTATTTATTGATTATATCTGTCATGGCAGCTGCACGGCAGGATAATGGACCCTCTATGTCACCAGCTCGGTAAGCAGATACGTGCACAGGGCGCAGAGTCTAAGCAGATGCCCAGTCTTCACCAGAGTCTCTAGAGGAGAGGCTGTTGCACTGCGGGCAACTGGCAGGTTCCGGCCCCCATGCACACAGAAGCAGGTAACTGCTAACAAGCTGGAACAAATACCTAGTGCCAAAGGGAAATCCAAGAGAGTAGTCAGACGAGCCAAAAGTTCAGGGCAGGCAGCGAAAAAGGTTGGTCAGGAAACAGTCAACAGGTCAGGACGGGCAACAAACAAGCGTAGTCAGGAAACAAGCCGGGGTCAGTACGCCAAGAATCTGGAGCAGGAGAAACAAACAACAGGAACCTGGAAGTAGAGCCAAAGGTACTCCTTGTTCAGGCAACTTCCTGTTGCCCTTCACTTTCTTTTAAGGGCCGGGCCTGTGATGAATGGAGTCATGTGACCTGCTGCATCCTACTCTACCACCAGAGGGAGTCCAGGAGACTAGAGGCTGGTGGCGTTCACAACTCCACCAGCAGGGAGAGCGGGTCTGCGAAACACTCTAGTCCTCTGTGGTAATGGAGCAGCTGACTGGGAGTCACATGACCTGGACCAGGAAGTGTACTGAGTAGATGATGCCGTAGCAGAGCTGGTGCTGGCAGCAGGGGAGTGAAAGGTGGGTGGCACTGACGGAGGCACAGATCCCCTGGACCTGCAGGGATCTGTGACAATATCTGTCCCCATTGTGGAAATCTCATCTCCTGTTCCAGAAGAATAAAATAAAAAACAACTATTTTTCTGTTCTGCTGACACCTATAAAATTGCAGATGTCCCTTCATTTTCTGTCCCCATGACAAATTGTAGGAATGGTTTTGCAAAGCAAAAACATACAAATGGCAGGTATCATTCTTTTTCATAAGCTAGAAAAACTGTAAAACAAATTTAAGGTTAAAGTCCTATTTTGGGTGAACTCAAAAAATTGCATGCCTGGGCATCAAGCTAAATGAGTCTGCTCCATAGGATGGGCTCACCTTTCTTGGTTTCTAACGAAAAACAATAAAATATCTGGGCTGGTACCTTATATTGGGGAATCCCACCTAAGGTAGGAACTGATAGTCACACTATGGTATCCCCTACATGTCCTACTGCTTCTTCCAGTCTTGTTCTCCAGACTTCTTAACATTCTTCAAATTGAGCTTTGGTGCCTGTTCCTTTTGAGAACAATAGTAAAAGCTAAGCATATTGGCAGGGCAGGCACAGAGTACAGTAATATACTGAGTGCAGATATTGGGCCAGTTCCAGGGTGACTGGGAAGGTTAAGGGGTTTACCTGAGATATTTAGAGATGTTTCATACAGTAGGACACATTACTGTAATGCCCACAGCTGGATCATCCTCATAACAACCCAAGGGAGGCACCTTGACCCTGTGGATGTCCAGAATTCCAGCTCAACAAATGAGTACAGTGGATGCCAAAAGATGCTCATTCTATGTGCCTGATTTATTAAAGATCTCTAAGACTGGAGAGGATACACTTTTATTGGTGAAGTTGGGTGATTCAGCAAACCTGGAATGGATTTCCTAACAGTAATGATATTTATTAGCAAATGTTTTCAACCCTGCACCAGATTCATGCCAGGTTTGCTGGATCATCCAGCTTAACCAATGAAAGTGATTCCGCTCCAGTCTTGGAGAGCTGTAAAAATTCAGGACCAATGGACCATTATTTATTTGCAATGCATTCTACAGGTTGTTTTAAAAAGTATTCTTCCAGTTTTCTTACTGTTGCCATAACTTAGTAAGTTAATGCATTATAAAGCGCATAGTACTGCACATTATCATTTGCAAAGGGTTGGACACAAGGAAGCCTTGAAGACCTCTATTACTTTTTATGCAGTCTTTAAATGAGCAGGGAAAAATTGTCATCATTCATGTCTTTTTGGGAAATTCAAGACAGGAAGTGATAGAAAATCTGTTTATTGCAAACACAATTTTAAAGTAGAAAATATAGAAGTTCCTAATTCCATTGCTGTCTGGGTCCTCCTGTCTTGAACTAATTCTTGGGAACAGAAAAGGTAGAATCTCCCCATTGGGACCTCAGAGAACAAAAAGGACCAAAATTTTTATACTTCCTCACATTTTGGGCTGGAGTTGGACTTTTTAAAAGGGAATTAACTTTATTGTGCCATGTCTATATATCTCCCGGAATCACTCTATTATTAATGATCATATTGAGCACTAAAATACCAGAGCAATTATCTATATATTTCTTCTTATGTGGCTCAATATTCCTTCCTGACCTGCAGTAAAAATAGAGTATTTGTTCAGGATATGAAAAAATAAATGCAGAAAGGAAAGTTTATGCAGTTTGTTTTATGACTAAACAATTACATTTCAAGCAATGTTTATTGATTAGCTCTTTTGTGTTTAATTCGATAAACAAGACAGTGTAGTTTTGCTGACACATGTTCAATAATGGAATATAAAGGATCCCGTTATCTCTTGTCTTCTTGTATTATATACAAACATCACCAAAGTATTCTTGCAGCTTAATGTTCTGTGAGTTTTTTACCTTGATCTTCGATTGCATTTTACACTCTGCTTAAGTAAATGTTTTCTTAAAGTTTTGGTGAAAATTAATTTTAAGTAAACTGGGCCATCACAAACCTGGGTAAATAAATTGAACATATTATTTTAAAATGTCTTTTGTGAATTCCACATGGTAAAATTTTCAGTAGCTGTCTATCAAGACTTTTGTAAGTATCTGGACTTCATAAACAGAAATTTACGTATATACTCGAATATAAAGTCCCCCCCCCCTCAAAATGCCTTTAGAAAAAAAATCTAGATTTTTAGTCAGGTCAAGCTTTTTTTTTGTATTTTTAATTAAAAATTAGTGTCTTGGTTTATATTTGAGTAAGAGGAAGAAGAGAAAAGTGGGTTTTTTTTTAAGAAAAACGAGTACTGTTAAAACATAAACCTGTTTATTAGGGTATTCAAATGGAAAATAAAACCTAAAAATAATTGAAAATACCGGTTACAATCCCAGTGAGAGCCATATCTTACATATGCAATGTTTTTTTTGGGCTTCTTACATCTAAATCATGAAGACCATTAGGTAAGACCATTCTATCTTGGTTAAGTTCTCATAGTCTCATTCCCGATGCGTTTCACATATTTGCTTCCTCAGGGTAAATTGAGATGTACATTGCTTTATATTGGTTGTGATGAGACAGAGGATAAAGGTCTTATATATGAGTATATACTTTGACATGTACGACCTACACATATCTTATCCAGCCATTAATAAATGTATGTGTAGATATTAAAAGTACCCATTACTGCACCTAATAAAAGAACCCAAATCTATTATATTTGCCTGCTGTAATCCCCTGTATAACATGACATAGAATAAGAAAGAGGAAACGCTAGGAGCTGGATAGCAGTTACCAGAGACATGAACTGATCAAAGTTCCTTACAGGCCATTTCAGACTTGCGGTCGACCACAGGGTCGTCCCACAAGTTCAACTGTGCTCCCAAATGCTCCCATTTAGCCAAATAGAAGCATTTGGGAACATGCATGAATTTGCTGTTGTGGTGGGGTTTTGGCACAGTGTTTGGAAATTGCATGGCACTTTTGGCCATGCCGTTGCTTTCCTTCCTCTGGAGAAAGAATTTCACCAGCACCACAACGCCAATGCATGCAAACATATTGCCCTCTGGTTCTGTTTGCTGATCCTGGGTGCACAACAGCAGTTTCTTATGTACTTAGGAGAGGCTAACTCTACATTTTTCTTGCAGCCTTACTGTCCATTGACAGGCTGGGGATAAAGAATTGACCAAGCTATATTTCTTAGCAGCAGCTTGGCTGGCAGGACTGTGTAAATTCCACTTGATGGACACAAAATAGAAGATAGAACCGAAATGTGTATTTTATTAAAGTAAAAGTTAATTTTCTGCCTATAGCACTGCTTCAGTGATGCCGAACACTGTTAATAATGCCGTGGTATTTCTCTTTCTATAGAAATATCCTTGATATATACCCCGTGATCTTTGGCCGTCATTGCTCTTCATTGTCCAAATATTACCCATCTATCTCACATTACTGGTTTTCCACATATGACATTTACTCTTTCCATAGAAATGCAAAAAATATCTCCCCATGATCACATCCAGCTATAAATCTGGCCATTAAAAACACTGAAGCCTGTGCACAGACACTCTGCTTACCGCGCACCTCTTGCACTGATGTGAAATAATTTATTTCTTGAATCATGATGGCAGGAGCTTTGTGTTTGGAGATATGTGTCGTGGAAAGAGAGAAACCGAGCTGGAGGCAATCAATTTTACAACTGTATCATGTAGCTACATTAGCGAGAGCAAACAATGGTTTTCTGCAGTCAGTTTGTGAAATGTCATATGATGTTAACTTGGAAATAGCCGGTACTGGATAAACAATGCACAATGCTATAATCCTATGTCATCTTTTATTGTTCGCAAAGAAATCATACATTAAAAAAAACACATGAATTTGAGCACTTTTTATCTTCAGTGTAGTAAAAATAAGCACATTTTAGACAATGCTATCTTGGCAGTGTATGCACATTTGTCTTGTACAAGGCTGGGCAAGTAAATAAATCATTTGAAAAAAATCTTCCAATATCATATGTACATTTTATGCACTTTGTGCATGGTTTTTACCTGTAAAAACCACTTATTGTGGAGAGATTGAAAAGACCTGAGACAGCTGTTGGTCACCGCCATCTTGAATGTTAGGTCAGCAGCCCCAGAGACTCAGAGCTGTCACTCAAAGCCCAAGAAACCTTAAGTAGTTTTGAGGTCCAGGTGAACAACTGTGGAAACTAACAGATCAGGGGTTAGTGGGACAAATACAACCTGATTTTGTGCTGGTTATTTCAAAGGACGTTGGCCCCAGACCCATGGAGGCATCAATTGGGAGGTACCACAAAAAATCCCTGGAGAACTGGAGAGTTCTGCAAAACCCTGGTTAGGGACACCTACTCTATAATACTCCTCTTCGCTGCTACCGGGCATCTACATAAGGTTTTGTGGGAGGATAAATGGAAGAGCGGGGAAGCTGGATCAGCACAAAGAGTTATTAGGGTGGTATGGAGAAGTTGGACCTGCACATATAGCGTCTGATTTAATAAAGCACTCCAAGGATGGAGAGAATACATTTTCATATGTGAAGCTGGGTGATCCATCAAACCTGGAATGGATCTGGTCCAGAATTTAAACGCTTGCTAGCAAATAGCTAAGAAATACATTCCAGGTTTGCTGGATCAACCAGCTTCACAGATGAAAGTGTATTCTCTCCAGCCTTGGAGAGCTTTAATAAATCAAGCCAATAGTAATTAGACACTCCCAGAGGGGGCGAGGGCTACGACACGCAAAGAGACAGATTATGTTCCATCAGCAATAAATTAAACTTACCTGTTTGCATTAGTACACTCAACTGTTCCTGATTCCTGCACCATTAGCATCTTCCCCTGTTCTTCCTCCATGTTCTGTTTTGGTCTTCTTTATTGACAAGGCAGTAATAATATTATTTTATTCCCTTCAGCTAGGGTATGTCAAGATACCCAGCATCATACACTGAGCTGCACGTGCCCAGGTGGGTGTTAACTTCATAAAAGATTGCGAGCAGCCAGGTAAGTAGGTTTTATTGCAGTAGGGACATAGCCTGTCCCTTCCGCAGCAAACAACCTGTCTGTTCCTAATTTTTAAATTTTCATATATAGTTCCTCTTTAAAGAATGAAATCAAAGAGGATAAACTATAGCTATGAACTAACAAAATTCAAATCATTTTTCATAAGCTTCGATAAAGAAAGCCCAAGAGAAGTGAGAGTTCGAGTTCCATCCCATAATATTCATTCAGTTTTTATCAGTTTAGTGCACTCAGGTTAATAAAAGCTGATTTTAATTGGCTACCTTGGGTCCTGAATATGTTCTGATTTGATTGCACAAAAGTAGTGGAAAGGTGAATGTTTGCCAATGTTGATTAATCGTCTGGTAGATTTGCTGAAAAAAAATGCAATTTGCTGGCTGCTATAACCTAAATGTTTTTCTACTTTATATGCAGTAATATTCCTGTAACATTTTGGGGATTGCAGTAAAAACTTTTATTAATAAGCAGACAAAATCAGTGTACTATAACCCAATTTTGTGTCTATAAATATACAGCTATACCTCCATTCCTGAGCTCCATTCCACCTTGGTTTGCCCATGGAAGTGAGCCCCTGATATTGGTGAAGCATGCCCCTGTATGCCATACACCTAAATGAATCTGATGTGGAGGAACTTTTTCAGTTACAAATCCCTCTGACCCACTTTCCTCCTTAGTTGTTCCTCTTTTTGGTTGGATATATACATCTCTTTAAAAAATGTATTATTAACTAATAAAAAGTGTTATTTTTTGCACTAAAGCTTTCACCCAACCTCTAAAATGTTCTGTGTTGGTTATTGAAGTTTCAAGAAATGACACCAGAGATTGTTGATGCAATTACCTAACGGGATCAGTACGGAATTTTTTGTTTTGCCCCTGTTGGTGCAAATTGAACCATGTCTCTAAGGGCTTTTTTTGCCTTCCTCTGGATCAACTATGTATGTAGGGTTTTATCTGGGATATGCTGGTTTCTAGTGTGTTTATTTCCCTAGTGGTTGATATCCTTTTTTCAACCTAACTAATTTGTTATTTGGGTAAGCAAATGAAAAAAACAAAGATGCAAAAAAAAAAAAAAAACACTTGTCACTGTAACCAACAATCTTTTGCAATGTTTTTGGATGGTTCTCCATGATGCCCAAAACGAGGGTGTGATAGGGGTATTTTAACTATTATTAAGTGTTTTCTTGCAGTAAACCTTCACCGAACCCCTAAACAATGCAATTTGTTATCTTTGAACGCTAATTTAAAGGAAAAATAAATATGGATACATAAATAAAACTTGTCAGTTTAACTAATCTTTTTTAAGTAATCACAAAAACTGGGGTATTGCAGAGACCTCTAAACCTCAAGCTAAAAAGTGTCCCTCTTCCCCGTAACAAAAGTTGTGGAGTTGTCCCCGTAACACAGAGTGGAGGCACAAAATAGAAGGTGACCACAGCAAACCAAAGTAAATGGAAACAGTCTTTATTCCTAATATTTATTTATTCTTCTGTATACCACAGTTTTCTGTGACCAACCTCTCTGTTGTGCATCCCATCTGTGGGGGATAATAATATGCTAATTTAGTAAATTAGAATTTAGTAAATTAGGTAATTTAGTAAGGGAAGTTTAATTTGGAATTGTTCTCTTCTATAAACCCTGAAACCTTTTTATTTTATTTTTGGCTTTGGTTCCTCAACCCTATTGCCAAAGGTTGGATGTTACGCTGAAGATAACAAGTCTCTTTATCCTTTTGGTGTTGTAATAATGCCAAGGTGCTCAAGCCACATTTTGCATTGGTATGGATCAATGATATGGCTATAACTCTCAAATTAATTTACCTATCTGAAAACTTTATATAAAAGACCTATCTCACTCTTTGTGTGTCTTGCTTTAATAGTCAGACCCAGATTTACTAATTTTTAGTATACAGTATGTAGTAATTATAGTAGAGGTTCCCTGAAGACCTGAAGGTTATTTCAAGAGGTTCCTCCCATGTTAAAAAGATTGAGAAACCCTGATTTAGGGGCCCTTTTCAGACCTACGGTGTGAAACCGTGTAGTTTTCTAGTCCCGGGCACACAGGCAACCAGATATGTATGACTATGATGAAAATCCTAAAAGAATGAGCAGATGAGCAAAAGTGACTTGTGGGAACCGCACTGCAGCTCCCATAAAAATATTATTCCCAATGGGAGAGGTTGGGACTGCGGTTGAGCCTGTGGCCACATACCACAGGTCTGAAATGGCCCCCAACTCTCCAACATCCTCCCTAAATAATAATATTTGAAAGAAATAATTTTTGGAATACCAAGATTGATCCATTAGCAGTATGTCCTATACATTAGATATATACCTCCTGCAAGAGAGAAAATATAGAAATATATCACTGCATTGACTTTCTTAGTCCATCATTTGCAATATTTTATTTATAAATAGAGAATTTTTGTCATATATAACTGAGCCACGAAAATGTTTTGCTCTTTCTCCTCCAGCATAAAATACTTCTTGTGCCTGCTTATGTCTGAATCTGTTCTAAATCTACCAGCCCATTGCCTGCTGGTTTCTCAACAATTCTTAACAAAGTTGACATTGTAATAGTTTTGTCATATTTCACTGGTTGGCCCGGTCCGCTGGAGCTCCACTTGTTTTATTGCTCCCCTTTGCAAAAGCACAAATCCCCTGGTTTTTCCTCAAGAACATTCTGTATTTTGGCCCCGTGCCTCTAAGTCCAGGTATTGAATGTTTGTGTAATGCCAAAGATAAATGAAGCTGCTGAGTGCCAAAGACTTTTTTATCTTCCTTTAATATCCATGAAACCAAACAGATTCCGCACTTGGTTTGTGTTTGTTCATTGTCTAATAGAAAACATAAATCTTCACATCCAGTACTTCTTTTATTAATAATTAACAATGTTCCTGTCTTTAAAAAAAAAAAAATCTTTAATAAGGTTCTTGTTATGTAAGTACAAGATGAGATGTTTACACCGTGAATTGTAACATTTGTGCTGAGGCTGGGACTGGCAAAAACATTTCCTTATGTAACCGTTACTTCTGCAAAACTTGAATATTATTTATCAATTGAGTTTAAAGTGTCATGGTGCAAATGGTGCAAAAGTGTTGTGTTAGAAGAATATTTGTTTACATTATCTGATGTTTGCTTTCTGAATCAATAAAATATTGATTTCAGAGATCCTAAAATGCCCCCTTGTTGATGGATGTAATAAAACTTTAGGTATTGTCAGAGATCCCCACAGGACCAGGGTATCTGTGCCCTTTTCTGTGTCACCAACCTTCACTCCCCTGCTGCCATTCTCAGGACACTTCCTAGTCTAGATAATGGTATTTACTGACAGCTGCCCCTTTACCAGGACTAGAGTGTTCCATAAACACCACCTGAACTGCCTCTTCTCCAGCACCCCCTCTGGTGGTGGGCTTAGATACCCGCAGGTCACAGGGTCTCCAGTCATCACATGATCTTCCCTATATAATGAAGTGACTGACAACATGAAGTTGTCTGAACACAGAGTTCTCCTAGGCCATGCTTTCAGGTTCCTTTCTGCATTCCCTGATCCTGCTTTTGACTCTCTAGAAAACCGACCCCGGCTCTGACTGACTACTCAAGCCACTGCTTCCCACACAGAACTAGGGTCCCACTTTGCAGCTGCTTGTAGGCCTTTCTACTTTGCTTTGGAAAACCTCTAGGAGCCATTCAAGGCCTGCATTGAATCAAAGCATTCTGCCACAGCCTCAACCTGAATGGGAAGGGTTGGCAAACATTTTTTGCAGCAGAGCATGGTGCTGTTCCATAAAGTTGCAAACTGCTTTTGGCAGGTTCCGGAAGAACCTCTGGTATGGTTTGGCCCTTCCAGGTGCACAGCAGCAGTTTAACATTGAATACATTTTGTTTTTGTTGCACCTTGAATACAATTAGCTGATTTAGGCTAAAGGTTCGGCATTAGAGAATTTTTGGGTATGCCTTTTCTGGGTTCCACAAATTAGGGTGTCCCAATCTTTTTAAAATTTGATAACGATTTCCAAGGTATGTACGTTGATAAAGCAGTAGGGCCATATTGGTTAAATTAAGGTATATCTATAGCCATCTTTATTCATTTTTAGTTGTAAAAGGGATATTAACACTGACAGTTCTAT
Source organism: Pyxicephalus adspersus (assembly GCF_032062135.1). NCBI lineage: Eukaryota > Metazoa > Chordata > Amphibia > Anura > Pyxicephalidae > Pyxicephalus > Pyxicephalus adspersus. The sequence goes on from NC_092858.1 coordinate 12,314,201, forward strand.
GCCCCTGATGAGTCAGACTTTTCATGTTCATGTTTTCTCAATGAGACATGTTTTGTTCAATAAGACTGTCCCAGAAGCAAGCAATGGCAAAGCCATTGGGCGCCATATTCTTAACAAATACATCCAAAGTGGGGTCAGGTGAGTTTTTTTGGATACATAGATTAGTAACAGTTATCTTCTGTTTATCTTTTATCAGAACAGAGTACAGGTTCTCTTTAATAGCTAGATTTTGATTCTCTCCAGAAAGAAGGATTGGTTTGATCTCCCACTGAATTTCCAATAAGGTAGAAAACATATGTAAGCATTAACGAGAGCTTCCTGACCATAACAACCAACATGTTTTGACAGTCAGCATTTTCCAAACTAAGCTACAAAAGGGAAGTGATTTATCATGGACGATTGTACTGAAATATGAGCAGCTCAGGGTGTGTGAGTGAAACTTAACAGAGCTTTGAAGGGAGCCTGCCAGGTCATCTGATATCTTGTACAGAGGTTATTCCCATTTGGCTCCAAAGGATCTCATTGCCTTCACGAGTAGAACAGGCATATCAATTTAGTGAGTAATAGCAATTTATGCTCCAGAACTCGTGCTTTATAAAACCGACTTTTCTCCTTTTTCATCCGCAGCAACATTATTAGACTATGTAATGAGCATTACTGAATAGGCGAATCAGAATCCCACCCTTAATACATTGCTGGTACCAACTGTACATTAAAATGTACCTATTGCTGGGAGATTGAATAAAGTTGTCCTGGTTCTAAAAAATGCAGCTTGCTTGGCTGGTGTTCTGATCCTCTACCTGAATCACTGACCTAGAATAAGGATAAAAATGTTTTTAACTACTTGTCACCCAGTTATCTGCATGACTTTTTCACTTGTTTGACTGATGCTACCAAAAACAAACAAAATGAGCTTTTCATTCGAACAATTAGCTTCCTTTACAAAGAGTTTACCAATGGCAGCTTTTATCATCTCCCAGTGATAGGTTCACTTTAAAGGGTAGGAGCATCCCCCTGAGCAGGAGGGAAGCCATGATTCTATGAAACTTGAGTGAATGTTTGGTTCCCCAACAAACAGCTTGCCACTGCTATAGGGGTGGCCCCATACTGTGTTGCTTTACTCTTACTAGAAAGTTGTTTTCTGCAGCTTTCTGGAGCAGTGAAGAAGTGAATGAATGAATTACAAAGAGCTTGTTGCTTCTATTGATGTGTGATAGTGGGATAAATTTATGACTCACAGAGAGAAAACAGGAAAAGTACAATAGTAGACCCGGGAACGTTTGGCTTTTAGCATTGGCTATGTATTCCTAACATTTACATTATTTTTTTTATTATACTGGTATCAAGGCAGGAAGTAAAAGGGGTGTTTAAAGCTGCAAAATTCGGTTTCATCTGAATTTCCACCGAATCTGCACATTTTCATGTAAAGGTGGGAATCTAGATGGAATACGTAAGGGTTATTGGGCAAAGTGCAAATCCTATTTAGAGTTAATAGGCAAAAAACAAAAGAAAAAGTCAGATTTTCGTTACATATTCGTAAAGCGGAACTTCAATTAAAATAAATAAATAAACTTACTTTTACTTCTGCAGAGCCCTTGATCCCTCCTAAACTGACTTTTCTTTGGTCCCACCGTGCTGGATTCTTTCTTCGTCCCGGTGCGGAGGAACCAGTGGACACGGACATCTTTATTCTTTTTCTTCCAGCTTGTAATAACGTCAGCCAATCTTGCTCCGCAGAGGTGTGAGATTGGTTGACGTTTCCTGCTGTAAATGTAAATTAAAAAAGTGCTGATCTCACTGTGCAAGTGTGCCATAGGCATCCCCAGTGTGCCTTCCATCAGCAATGGGGTATCACAATGCTAAGAGGTTGGGCCTCGTCCCCAGATCCAGTTCCCTAAAAAATGGTGGGAGATGTGGGAGTTTCTTTGGGGGCTTATGGAGGAATATGGAAACCCTTTTTAAAAGGGAGTGACTAATTTTTTGCCTGTCCCAGGATATTATAGGAGTATAGAAGTACATTTTTACTCTTTGCCTATTTCCAATATGAGTTAAATGTGTGTAACAACAGTACTTGCACTCCATGATAAAGACCTTTGTTAACATAAAACACAAATATCAACCTACTGGTCTCAAAAATACATTTTATTTATGTTCCTATAGGTAAAATTAGCAACAATCACGTCATATAGGTATATAAATTCATCATTACTCATAACAACCTGACAGCCGGTGATATTGACCTGTTGTGGGCCCATCTGTAAATGAAAGATTTGTTGTGCTAAGGTAATAGTGCATGGAATCCTTACTGATGTCATTGACCAATCTGATCACCCTTTGCAATGACACCTGGGAAACTCAACCAGTTAAAAAATTGAAAATAAAAGTTACGTGCACCGATCTCCAATGCCACAAAGCAGAATTACAATAGACTTCTGCTGTTAGGAGATGCTTATCTGGCTGAAAATTCTGTGCTGGGTGCCAGTATCTCTTCTTCTCTCATTTATTCTGTCCAGAAGTGTCACTTGCAGCAGGATGCAAATTGCAGCATCTTCTGCTTCCCTTTAGCTGTGCAGCCTGAAATGTACTTTCTTGGCATCCCCAGCACACACTCTGAGGCTGTGCACAGCTGAAAGAAATTTTAGGAGCAGATTCATTCTCCTGTGCAGCCTTTGGTGGCTGAGGCTTTACAGCCTCTCTGCTCCTGGTGATCTGTTCCTGTTGTAGCGTTTAGCCGGGATGTGGTGGAGTGTGATTCGTGGTATCTACTGTTGCTGACCATTGTCTGTTCCTGATCTATTGATTGCATGCAGCCTGGACCGACCTTTTGCCCCCAACCCCGACTCCCTCTTTTGCTTGTGCTACTCCCTCTGTAGCTCGTCTAGTGGACTGATCGCCCATGTATGACCTTGGCTTTGTAATTTCGATTTGCTTTGTAGTACATGTACTGCTTCATCTGTGGGTATCTGGTCTTCTGCCAGCCCATCCCCAAACGCCATCCCTTGCTTATTAAGTCCTAGGGGCATGCTGGGTGTGCTGGGAGAAGCAACCAGTCCCCCGAGGCTGAGCAAAGGCTTGCTATAGTTGAAGACTGAGGTGTTAGATTGGGGGACTTGGTGAGGACTGGTGCTGATCAGGGCCTTACACCTGCATTAGTAAAGAAACATAAAAGTGTTTCTTAAAAAAAAAGAATGCCTAGAAGCAAGTAGAGAAATCGAAAGAAGGACTCCAAAAGTAAAATCTTGGCTAAAGTTCTGACTCCTATTAGCTCTAATTAAAAATAATAAAAAACCTTCTATCGGAATGCAGATAGCTACACTAGTCAGCAAGCATAGAGGACTTTTATTTTTGGAGACTGTCAGCTCCTGTGATGAAGTAGGCATTGCCCTGCTAATTGTCATGATGTCGTAGAGGCCGTACGCTCTGCCACAACATTTTTCAGGGTTCCCAGACTTTAAGCTGACACTTTACAATTTAAACTGGAAATGATCTCACCCTCCCATAAGTCTTTAAAAAGGGTAAAGTGTCAATGGCTTGTATTGCTTTTTCTTTACCCTTGTTTGAGAACAATATCCCATTTGATGGGTGTTCTGTGGACCTATTACATTACAGCATATGAATATTCTACAGAGCAGAAAATTTCTGTAGTACATTAATAAAAGCTATGAACGATCTACTGAAATAAAATCCTGTGCATGAGCCGTATAAAATTTATATATGGTGATGATGGGGTATTCAAGTTTTATAGAGATATAATGATCCTTGCACTGAATGCTCGATTTGTTAAGCCAAGCCAAGAAGGAAGTACAATAATACTTGCCTGGCATCCGTGCTGGAAGTTAGAGGGTGCTGATATTAACTGCTAGAAGTTATTTGTGGATTTATGGCAGGCAAATCACATCAAACACATCTAATTGAATTGGGTTGACTGGGCACGCTCCATATTTTATGAGCTAGAAGCAGTAGAAGATGGTTATGCATTTGGCATTGGTGTTCTACATTCATGACTTACAATAGTTTGGATTGGCTTAAGAAGCCTGGCTCTGTGTATTTAAAGTGTTGAAGTAGAAAGGTATAGGTGCTAGCTAAATATTACAGCTTGTTTCTGATTGGTTGAGAAATACTTATTGCCTTCCAGTCACCTACAGTCTATAGAGCCAGCAATAAAAGTGGTATTAAACTCTAGAAAGAAAAATTACAAGAAGGGACAGGTGATGTCCTGCAATAAAATAACCTTACCTGCCTTATCAATTTTTTTAAATACACTCACCTATACTGGTACCATCACAGCTGCTACCTTCTTTCTTTTCCTCTTCCTACTTTCTATGACCTATCTTGATTGGCCAGGCCAGGATAACATGACTCGAACGCAGGCACATGGGAGTTCAATTAATCCCAGCAACTGCAGGGAATCCCAGCATCCCATATTTTTTAGAAAATGACAGGTATGTTTTGTTATAGAAGGGACATCGAAGGACATCCCTTTCATAAATAATAACCTGCCTGATCATACATTTTCAAAGAAGAACCTTAGTTTAAAGACTTTAAAGATACCCCGTGATCACATCAAATTGTCTTGGGAGCAAATTTCAATATCACCCACATTATCTGCAGAAATATAGGTTGTTTAGGCAGAGTTATTGCCACCACTTATTTCACAGAAATCCATTACTTCCCTGTGTGTAGGCAATTCCAAACTGCCCCAGCCATTGGAGTGGCTATTAACACCTTCCTTCACCTTTTGATTAGGTGATAACAAGATTATCTACTCAAAATTATACCTCTTTGCTAGCCCCATATGGTTGGAATGAAGGGTGGGGTTGGTTGTTGATGACCAGCCTAAAACATTTGTGGGAAGATGTTTTTCTCATTTTTAATCAGCTCATTAGCCATGTATATACATTTTTAGTGCAGATTTCCTTTCCTAACTATCATTCTGGATTAAACATCTAGTAAAAATAAGCTATTGATTTGTTCAAAGTGTTTTGACATTTTTTGTTTTCGTAACTAGGATGAGTCTTCAGGCAATTAAATGCAATGAAAGCTAATTAAAAGAAATCATTTGTCCTTTTATTTTTAACTGAAAGGCAGCAGGAGATAACATTTGTCTGCAGGCAAATGCAGCCCTTGAAACTAGGGATCAGTGAAAAAGAAGTTTGAAAGTTATGTTCGAGCTGAAGAGTTTTGTCACATGACGAACAAATTAATTTTGTATTATGTACACTACATGGTCTAAAAGAACATGGGCCTGACCATCAGCACAACTATAGGGTAAAAAGTGTGGAAACCTCTCCAATTAATTCAGCTCAGAGGTTTCAAGTGAAGGGTATGCTTAATACTACAGCCTAAAAAGACATTGTACCTGATTTATCAAAGTTCACCAAGACTGGTGAAAATAAACTATCATGGGAGAAATTTGTGTGATCGAGCAAACCTAGAATGGATTTCTTAAAAATGATATCCAATTAGTTGGCAAATGTTTAAGATCAGGGACCAGATCCATCCTTGGTTTGCTGGATCACCGGGGTTCCTCCATGATAGTCTAACTTCTCCAGTCTAGGAGAGCTTTCATAAATCAGACCTATTGCAGACAATTGTTGACTTCCTTGTGGTAAAAGTTTCAATAATGCCTTTTTCTGTTTTCCTGGTTCAAAACCAGTTCCTTAAAGACATGGGGCCTGATTTATTAAAGCTCTCTAAGGCTGGAGAAGATACACTTTCATCAGTGAACCTGGGTGATCCAGCAAACCGGGAATGGATCTGGTCCAGGATTCAAAACATTTGCTAGCAAATTCCAGGTTTGCTTGATCACTCAGGTTCACTAGTGAAAGTGTATCCCCTCCAGCCTTGGAGTGCTTTAATAAATCAGGACCATGGTTTGATGAGTTTGGCCTGAGAGGGGAACTTGGTGGCCTGCACAGAGCCCTGTGGTCAATCTTACTGAACTCCTTTAAGACAAATTGGAAGGCTTATTCCAAGACAGGTCTTCTTATTCTATATCTAAAATAACTGTAAGCTCTCAAATACCTTCTTGACCTGATAGATACAAACTTCCTTTAGATATACCTTAAAATCCTACAAAAATCCCCCCCCCCCCTTGGCTGGTATAGCTGCAATGAGTGGACCAACTTCGTATTGACATCCATGGCCTTTACCCAACAAGTTCTTATAGATATGAAGATGGTTTGGTGTTCACAAACCCTTATCCATAAAGTGCACAAGGTACTCGCCTTGCAGACACAAACTGGACAGGTGATCTGCTTTACTTGTAAAAATTATTTTTCTGCTGTTGGCTGTTTAAAGACAACAGATTTGTTCCCTGAAAGCTGAAAAATTTTTATTTATATACTAAGGATGTTACTCTAAAATTGACTTATCTGCTTCAGCCGGCTGTTTGTGTTGGCTGTGGGATTCCTCCAGTCCCCTAAACATCAACTCCCATACCAAGAAGCTTCACAATCAAACAGACAAGACACAATTCATACAAAAATGACAGGTCCATTGGCCATTAAGGATTT
>NC_092858.1:12320979-12347212 GCF_032062135.1 Pyxicephalus adspersus
GTGTAATATTGAAAGCTCTTACCAACCTCTAACAATAGTGGTAGCCAGAGCCAACAACCATAAGAGCTAGTTACTTTTTGAGTGCCAGAGCATCCTTGTCTTTATGGTTGAGAATATAAAGGTTTGTGCTATACCTACCTCCCTGTGGCTAATTGATATTTATGTAACAGATTTTTCACAATTTCCTATTACAAACTATCCTTATGTCAAGCAAAAGTAGTCTATTCCTTTAAGGGCCCATTCACCCATTATTGTTCTGGTACATTGCAGAAAAGTATGATTGTTAAACTGTGATGGAATAAAAATGCTTATTCATTTAAATGGCCAATGCACCAGAGACCCCCAAAAACAAGAACCATTTTTAGCAATACAGCACACCAAAAGGCACAATAATGCAATATTGTGAATAAATGGCGGTGCACTGCATCACATGTGAAATTAGGTGCCAAATGACAATGTATGACTTTCAACATTACTAAAATTATTTACTATACACAGTGCTGTTTTTTTCTGTGTGAGTTCATCTTAATTCTAAGGAAACTTTCCATTCCTTGTAAGAAATCCAGGTCTCTAGGAACCCTGCTTGGTTGACAGATGGAAGACACAGAAGAGCAGTGAGTGCTCGGGCTGTGTTAGGATAGATTGTAGATCTACACAACTGTGTCATTAGGGAGCACATATGTTAAGACAACTTCCATATATTAATTATCATGAATAATGCCCTGAGTATAATAATGATAAAGATAGATGAGTGAAATGTATGGCCTGGTTAGCGGCTGGGGGCTATGGTAAATCTGTTATGTGGCATGGTAAATTATAAGTGTAATTAAGAGACATTCCGTTATGTAATGAGACATAGCAATAAAATTGTGACACAGATCATAAACTGCATGTTAGAACTTTGTATCTGATTTACATTTGCATTTTGCATCTTGATGCAATGGGTCTGATTTTTTAAAGCTCTCTAACACTGGAGAAAATAGAAAATCTTGGGAGAACATTGGTGATCCAGCAAACTTGTAATGGATCTGGATTAGCATTTAACAACTAATAGCAAAAGATTTTTAGGAAATCATTCCAGGTTTGCTATACCACCCAGATTCACCCATGAAAATGTATCTTCTCAGTATTGTAGAGCTTTAAAAAAAAACAGGATCAATGTGTTTAAATAATACTAAATGCTGCAGGTTTGCACAAAAAGTACCTTTTACAGCAAAGGTATGTACGGCATATGCTTGAATATAGACCAATCCAAGTATTTTGCATTGGTGTATATGTCCTTGTTTTTAATGCTTTGCAATGCTTTGACTCCAGTAAAAACCTGGGGCACAAAACAATGGCAATAGAAATGACAATAAAATCAATAGAATTGGCAAGTATATATTTATATATATATATATTGTGAATACATATATCCATGATATGTCATTGTTATAACATATATTTAAAAGAGGAAAAATTTACTGACATGGTCTCAGTCTGTTTATTTTTTTACCCCCTTTTTACATGTTAAAATATTTTGTTGGTTATGATGGGTCACATCCTCTTTAACACTCTTTTGTGCAATATTGTTGACGAACAGTAGATGGTGCTGTGTCCTCATGTAAATTGTGTAACAGTTGCTTCTCCTGTCTCCAAAGACAAGAGTTGGTTTTACATTTTTCATGCAAACACAGTACCATCTGCTGGTGCAAATATAGACCAAAATTCTTTTTCTGATGGCATTTTAAGGTTAAAAAAATTTTGATTTATCCTTGCGTGTGTATGGAAAATGTGTCTAAGATGCACACTGCAACTGAAATTTCTCCTATTGCATAGTATATTACTGCTGAAGGCACAAATCACTCTCCAACTTAATAGTAAAACTAAGTCAGTCTACCGATTGTTGGTACCTAAATGTTAGCAATATATCTCTTATATACCTGGCGTTGGCATCTGGTCTATCTATTCCTTTTGAGCGACCCTTCTTCACCCAGCGGAGTTCTTTTCTCCATTGTGCTAACATCAGTAGGGATGAGCGGGCGAGATTTTAAAATTCGATCTCACGGCAAATCAGGCTGCAATCGAACATGTAAGCGGGATTGGCCTTGTAGCCCTGAAATAAGTGTTCTTAGATGAAGATTCTCTATCCAAGAACACAGGAGTACCGCCACTGTACTTATCATGAATGATTGCAGCCGTGGGAATCATCCTGTGATGATTCCCATGGCTGCATTTATTGATGAGCACATCTGCGGTACTTACACTGACAGGAGGCGTACCGCAGCTGCATTCATAAATGCAGCCGTGGGACTCCTCCTGTCAGTATGCGATCCCTGGGCACTAGAGGTTAAATGAAGGCTTGCCCTAATTTAACCTCTAGTGGCCAGGGATCGCACACAGGAAGAATACATGAATGCAGCTGTGGGAATCATTCTGTAATGATTTTCTCTATCTTCCCATGGATAAGCGAAATCGGTTCGCCGAAATTTTGCTGACCTATCGAAAGTTTGAGGAAATTTTCGCGAGAATGTCGGAGGCATTCCCACTCATCCCTAAACATCAGCTCCAAGAAGTACCTGGGGCAAGAAACAGTGCTAAAAGTGCTATGGAATAACATTGTTGAAAGCAGATAACTCTATAAACCTCAAAATTTTACTATTACTATTTACTTTTTTTTTTGTTTCTCCTAGAACATTGATTATGAATATGAGCACCCACCGTATAATTTTTCTGAAGAGGAGCTTCTCTTGCCTTTGTTACAGAAAGAACGAAAAATGAATGAAGCAATCAGAACAAGCCCACAGATTAATAAGAGTGTAACGGCCAGAAAGTACCCCCTGCTATTATCTAATACACCGGAAGATGAAAAAATTCAGCAGATATTTATCCATATCCAAACTCTCCGAGCCGGAGAAATTTTTGTGAGTATAAATGCCTATTTTGACTGAGTATATAGGAGATAGGAGTTCATTTATAATACAATGTGATGGCTTTACTGTTCCACATTTTTTTGGTACTTTGAGGCACGTTGCGTCACTATTGTCATCTTGAAGAGGCTGGCAGGTCCTATTCTCCCAGTGCAACATGCCATAGCCTATAATGCATGAAAATCTGTGTATTGTGATGCATTGGAGCGCACTGCATACGAGTGCTGGGGTACAATTATCAATGAACATGTTGCAATGCTCATACACCATGCATCACTGGGTGTCATTACCATGTTATAGTTTTACATGCTATAGAAAAGGCCACACGATCTACACAATTCTCCATATTTGTTATCAATTTTTTTAGAAAAACCAGGAACCAGAGGGATGTGATATTCAATAATCTTCAGCAAAGTTCATTGCAAAGCCAAATCTTTATATTGGCAAGGAATATACATATTCATATTCTTATAGATAGAACCATAGGAGTCATCAATTACTTGTCCTGAATTTTTTCAACCAAAACTTCCCCAATGACCAGTCATGGTCTGGGTGACGTGTTTTAATTGACTACAGCAGAGATTTTTAATCCAGGTTTGCTGGATCCTCCAGGTTCTATCTTCTCTTTAATAATCAGGCCTTTTTTCTCCAAAAACTCACCTGGAAGCCACCCTCTTAGTAAATCTAGATTGTTTTAGGTATTAAGCTTCCCCATTTCACAATCTAAACCCCTCATCCATTACACATTCTGAACCCCACAGCAACTACATTTCCTAACCCCTTCCTAGACCCACCTTTCACCCTGTAGTCCCCCTATTACATTCTGCTTACTCCAGGACTGTTTTCTGTCTGTTTTCTATCACATGGCTCTGCCATAGTGATGAGAGATGGAAGTGGTCATTTGGGGGATCGTGTCACTATTTGTTGCGGTGATTTGGTCATTTTATCTGTCTATGGTTGACAATGGAATCTTACCGTTCTCACATTTGTGAACAATGCGGAGAGAGGTGAATGAATCATTCCATCCATCTATCTCAATGACACATCCTTCTAATAAAAATCTATTTTCACTCCAGGAATTCTGTAAACAGTAATTCTCTCATCAGTAGCTACAGCTTGTGATCTTCCCAACGTAACAAAAGACAAAGCCTGGAAATAAAGACATCTGAACGAGGATCTGTCCTTATAAAAGGAGCTTGTGTACACAGCACAAAGCACAATGTGCAAAAGAATGAAAGCATATTGGGTGTTTCTGTGTGTCGGGAAAGTTCCCAAGTGTCTAGGAGTTCCCTAATCTTGACCTGGTAACTGTACAAGTCTACAAAAAAATACCAATATACCAAATATTAGAAACAGTATGATTTCCAGAAATTAAAAATAAAAAAAACTCTCCTTCAACTCAGGTGTCCTTACCTATCCTGAGATGTCATCAGCTTACTGCATACAGCATTACCTTAGTCTCCTCTCCCCCAGCCTTTATACTGTTAGATCACGTTGTATCTAAGTATTTCACAAACTGTGGTAGTGTGCTATTTGTGTCAAATACGTTTGAACGTGCCCAAGAAATAAGCCAAAATCTTGGACCAAAAAATAGACAATGACCTTAATACCTGAATTATAATGACTCTGTTTGGCAAAAAAGCAGGTAATAAATTCCTTGTGTTAAACCCACATTGGGAAAGTCGGCTGAAAACATTGAAGGTACATCATAAGCTGGGCTTTGGAGTCACAGCCAGGGTGATTTGAGGGTATCTGGAGGCAAATAATGTACCGAATCTGATTCCCAATAAATATAAGTTGTTCTGAAAGCATGCAGTGTGTAAAACTGTTCTATTTCACAGATATTTATATTTATATTTATAGATATTTATATTTATGTAATATTTAAGCCAACTGCGGAGTTGTCACTAGCATGAAGCTCATCTGAGCTATTCTGCAGACTAACATTTATACATTTTTGTAATCTGGATTATATTTGAAATTGTTCTACTATGAAATTATATATTATGAAACTGTTGATATAATTTAATCAGGGTTATCCAGTAAGAATACATTCTACATGAATACATCCCCTGCACACTGAGGGTGTTGTTTATTACGCCATGCCTACTTTGAACACCTGTCTGCACTCTTATTTTCATTTACCAACTATACAGCTATATTCCAAGTTTAATTAACATTTATGCTGTTTTAGGTTTTACAATTGTTTTTTTTTTTTTGTTATATACTTTAATTGATGGTTTTAAAGCAGCAAATTATGTAGTGTATATTTCTGGACAAGTAAAGTTGTTCCTGATCCTCATTATATCTATTTTAAAATGTATAGCCTCCTAACCAAAACAATAATTAAAACTTTGTTTTCATTTTTGTGTTTCTAGTTTAAAATTTAGGCATAAACTCATTCACTTGTTGGAAATTACAGGCTGGTCAATAGGATAGAGCCTCAGCTTCCTGGCCAGGCCCTATTTTCATATAGCTTTACAATGGATTTGGCAGTGATCAAATGCGGTTTATGTTCTGTTTCAATTAACATGGAACGGTAGCATAAATTAGTATATTTGAATTAACTCCCCTGGCGGTAATCCCGAGTGTGGCTCAGGGTTAAATTTCATTACAAAAAGGGGTAACCCCGAGCCACACTTGGGGTTGAATTGAGGGCTCACCTGGTCCTCACGAGTCCAGCGATGCCGGCCCAGCATCTGTGTCTCCTTGGCGTTGCCCGGCCAGCAACTGCGTCCCGTTGGCGATGCCTGGCATAGCATCTGTGTCCCCTGCCCTCGCATCCCGGCGTGTGAACGTTGGGGACACGAGGCTAGGGGATGCAGATGTCGGGTGGGCATGTGATGTATGTGCGACTGGCATGCATTGGGGGAGGGACCGGTGGGAAATATAAAATAGTAAGGATTTTTTAATGTCAAATGTACCACTTTGACATTTAAAAATATTAAATTAATCATACCACCAGAGAGGTAAAGAAGTCAGAGTCAGTGGTACCGAGCCATACTTCCAAACCAATAGCCAATGGGCCCCTTTACTAGGTCACTCTACACGTAACAGATAACAAATAATGAATAACATGCTGACAAGCCCCTTCCTTGGAATGCATTTTATATTTTGTTTTTCATGCTTGCAAGCAAATCACTGAATAGAGTCTGTAGAAAATGAAATCACATTATCCTGGACATTTGTTTTTGAAAAAATAAATTGAGTTGGAAAGAAGTTGACAGATTTAGATAATACAATTCTATTCCAGATTTTCAATGCAGCCAAATGTTTACTAGCCTGTGCTTGTAAAAAAAACATGCCTTTGGCAAAACAGTGCCTCGTTGATAAGATTTGGTAGCTTTAACATATGGAACACATTTCATATACTCTAAAATGTAATTTATTTCTCAATATACTGGCACAATGGAAATATCCTTTCAGCCAGAAGCACCATATTAGACTAAGCAAAAGGTTTTCTCTTGGCATAGCTTCTTCACCCAAGTATATCATACACATTTTTTGAACTTTTTAACATGGGAAGAAATATTTTACATAACTGGCCAGTGAGAAGAATGTCACCCTTACATATAGCCAAAAAGATAATTGGTGTTAATTAAGCTGACCTCGGTGGCACAAACTGATCATTGCTCAAGGAACCCCTGGCAACCTCTGGAGGTACCCTAGACTTTATTAGAAGGTTGAGAAATGCAGTCTTAGACTGTTCTGCTTTTTTACTACCTTGCCTAATTGTTTATTTAACTGATGTTGACGTTTTGATGTCAATCACTGGAGCCTACAGCCACACATTTTTTGGCATTTAAAGAAACACCCCATTGATATGATCACCCCTAATACAATAGGCAATTCATTTTTTTCTGTGCCGATTATGTCTAAGATATAAGACACAAGAACAGATCCAATTTTGTTATTGACCGATCAGTTCAATCAACATTGGAATACCAAAACATTCCGCACATGTGTATGAGATTCTACCATTCTGAATGGTTTTCATGGATAGAAAGAGATCAACATTCTGATTGGATTTTCAACTATTTATGTTATTTCAATCATTATTCTATCCAGACCTATCCATTTATCCACAACCAACGGGACCCATAAAATATTTTTTTTGTCAATCTGTTAGCTACTGAATGTATTTCAGATTAACTTCAGATGGGATTGCTTTGTCATAATTTTGCATTGAAAGTTAAGAGCTGCCCCTTAGGATATTATAACAATGGACCTGATTTAATAAAGCTCTCCAAGACTGGGAGAAGATAGACTATCATGGGAGAACCTGTAATGGGCTTCTTAAAATCATTTGCTATTGGCAAATTTTTTTCAGTAATAGGCCAAATCCATTCTAGGTTTGATGGATCAAGTTCTTTCATAATAGTCTATCTCCTTCAGTCTTGGAGAGCTTTATTAAATCCGGCCCAATGTGTAGTTGCTACAATGATGACTATATTTCCACTGCTGGGGAAAAAGATATTATGATTGTATGATATTATGAAAGATTGTATGTTCTAAATCTGTAAACCTAGGTGAGAATTAGGCATAAAGTCCCATTAGGCCTGAGTTTCCTTCAAGTTTTCTATCAGGCCTGTCTGCTTACTTCCTGTGTGGCCCATGTTGCTATTTTTAAATACGACACATCCTCTTGAACCTCCTTGGACTCAATGAGATTACATCTATTTAAAACACAATCTACAATATAGCATTGAAATGAAGTTAACACATCTTTTGGTTCCATTTTTTTTTTTCAGGGCACAGACTCAGTATAATATAATGCAGCCAAGTGAAGATTAGTAAGTTGGATATAAATTAGCCGGCTCGGCGTAAGTGCTGTCTGATGTGCAGTTTCCAATTAAAGTCAGTTATAGCGCCTTCATTGCGGGTTTTTGGAATATTTTATCCCTGATCTTTAACTTTGCTATGACTAGATAATTATAATTGTATGGGTCCATTAAATTGCATCAATGTGCATGTTTGACGTCGAGATTCTTTTATCACAAGACGAAGCATGATTAAAGGATGAGCCAGATATGGATGTTTTGAAAATTGTCTTTACCTTACCATCCCCTCGTGATTTAGTTTGGAGAAAATTTGCAATCACAGAAAACAGAACTTTCTACTCAACTGAGAAAGTACTAATTTTTACATCTTTATGGTGGCTCACTGTTAGTTAACTTTTTAAATTCTTTATTGTTATAGAACCAAACACAATGGTGTGAAAACAATAGTAAATGACTTTTTAGAAGTGGTTGTTGATGCCTCTGCAGAAAGGAATGGTAGGGCTAGCCAGGGACTCTGTACCTTTGCCACGGCCTTTATGCTGTAATTTGCGCCCTATTCATCCTAATGTGTACCCTTTCTTCCTCTAAAAGGTTTTTAACCTAGTTATTATCATTACTAAGACATTAAAGCATTGCAGATAGAGATCAAACATTTAGTACACACTAAAGCAGCAATAAAAGCAATAGAGGACAGGTTTAAAGGCCGAGCTCTGTGGAATAGACAATTTTAGGCAGTGAAAAATGTTCTATATTTCCCCCAGATTTAGAGTCTCTGATCTCTTTAGGCTTTGCATTAAATAATACATCTAGCCAAACAGTGGAATACCCATTTGAGACCTATATATAGAAACTGCTCTACCTGCCAAAAAGATTTGTAAATAATGAATGTACTCTTGTAGTCTACCCTCTCACACTATGCTAAGTGATTACAAAGCTAAGATGGGTGACAGCGCTTTGCAAATTAGAGGGCACCAGTCAGGAAAATCACCCACCCACCACCCTACACTAGACCTAAATTAAGGAGAAGACATGTCTACTATATTCCTAATTTTAGATGACATTGCATTTGCATGACATTTTAACATAGCAATGATGAACCAAAATTTAGTCTTGCTGTTGACCTTTAAAGCAGAGCTTTAAGTTAAAAAGTTAAGCTTTAAGTTAAAAAAAAAAATTAAACAGATTGCAGAAGGAAAAGGCGGTGTCCCTTCTGCAAAAAATAAGCTTACCTGATTGTTTGCAATTTTTTAAATTGCCATTGCAATTTATTCTGCTCTGGCTCCATCATTGGTGTGGCTGTCTTCATCTGGTCTTCTTTCAGGTTTAGGTCTTTAGCCTTATAGAATGGCCAGGCTGGAATCATGTAACTCCCACTCATGCGTACAGGAGGTAATATATTCCCATTTGCCAGGAGCATGTGACAATTATCAATGCCAACCCTTGAGATAAACATATAAAACTCAAAGAACAAATAAGGAGAACAGCAGGGTTGATATGACATTAGGCAAATTGTATTGATTTGATCAAATGATCGTAGGCTGCAAGGCCTTTCTTACATGTTGCAATGGTAAAAAGAAACATTTACATACATATAGGTCCTTCCAAATGAACACTGCCACCCTCTGTGAATGAAACTTCCTGCCTGAATGTGATTGCGGTACCATTTTTCTTGCTTCTTGGGTGTACCAAATATTAGAGGTAAAATGCAGCACGAAATATTGGCATATTGGCTTACAACTGGTAAAAAGGAAAGACAAGAAGTTAACCAGTCTATGACTTTATTTTCAAGTCGAATATTTGCAAAAAGTAAAAGTTTCTGGGTATTTTTTATTCTCTAACCGGACTGAAATAAACATGCCAGTAAGTCGGTGCAATAATAGTTTCTTGTTACACCAGATGAATAGATAGTCAGCAGTGCTCACTAAGTGTAATAAAATAGATGTTAGAGAAGGAATCGGATAGCACCACAGTTCAGAGACCTTATCATAGTATTAAAAAGCTGCTGGGCAAAGTTGATGTAGATAGGAAGAAAAAAAAAGTGAAGGTGTTGAAATTTGTGTCGGTTCTGTCTGTGCCCTGTGTTCATATACGGAATGTAAGCGGAAATCAATGTTTGGAAATACTCAGCCTCGACTTTCAGATGCTTATCTGGCGGTCTATTCAATTGATCTTTCACATATTAAAAAAGAGTTCCAGAATACAAACAAAGCAGTAAGGAAGAACTCCAATTTGTTGTCTATGTGGTTCCCATTGATCTAAAGGCCATATACATTGAGAAAAAAAACATTCATGGTTTTGTTCTTGGCCATTTATAGAATACAATGCACGATGTGTCTGGCAAAAGAGAAAATGTTCATCACTAACAGATAGTCGCGGCTCTTATTGTCGGAGTGCCAGTATATTCCTGGCAGTTAACTGTGGATGTTTCTACTAATGCACAATGATGGGGCATTGGCAAGGATAGTGAAATTGGTAACCTATTATTGTACAATAATATTTAGTATTTGCTGCACTTTTTATTCATTTACTGTTGTCTGATTTACTACCATTGCTGGAAGTTTGTTCCAAGCCTCAAGCAACGTTTCAGTAAAATAATTATTTCTAAAGTTAGTTTCGAACCTTCCTTCATCTAGTTTGAGGTTTTGTTCCCATGTTCTTGATTTTAGCTTTTTACTAGAGTTACTGCTATCTTGAACCTTATTTTCACTCTTCATGTATTTAAGGGGTTTCAGACAAGTCCCTCTTCCACAGGACTGAACATTTAAGTTACTGTAGTCTCTCTGGATATGTTTTATCCCTCATACCTCACCATTTGTGTTGCTTGTCATTGGACTAGTTACATCTTCATCATCAATATATCTTTAGGATCGTTAGCTCTGTCAAACTTGAACCCCTTCTGTCCTCACCCTGAAAATGTAATAATATAGGGAAATCAGGACCACCTTCCTGCTTCTGGTGATCCTTCAAGTAATGCCCTCAGTCTTCTGTGGAAATAGGGCAAGGGTGGGCAAACTTTTTGGCTCGGGGGCAACAATGAATTTTAAGACTTGATAGAAGGGCCAGGCCAGTATTATATTAATGGAGAGTGATGGCATGAACTGATAAAACTACCTGTAAAGCGGTCAGGAAAAAAAAGGGGGAAAAATAGGGGAATCAGAACCTTCTTCCATCTGTTGGTAATCTCTCAAGTGAAACACCTCATAATTTTCTCCTTGTATTGGAATCAATGCTTCCTTACAGCTGCTGGTGATCCCTCTAGAGATGCACCCCAGAAATCTATCTGTATAGGGTAATGACGACCTTCTCCCTCCTACTGGTGATCTACTAGTGATGCACCCCAGAACTCTATAACGTTTTCAGTGTATATATTGAAATCAGCAACTCCTTAATCCTGCTGGTGATTATTGTATTGATGAAGCCCAGATTTTTGTCTATATAATGGAATCAGGATCTGTGGTGTATCACTTGAGGGATTACTAACAGATGGAGGAAGATTCTGATTTCCCTATTATTCTTTCTTTTCCGGACCTATTTACAGGTAATTTGTATCAGTTCATACCAACCCTCTCTATCGATCTGATACTGGTAGTCCTCCTGGTGATTCCTCTGGTGATGCATCACAGAATCATATCTGTGTAGAAGATGAGGGTCCTGTCCTCCTGGTGCGGATCCCACTAGTGATGCACTCCAGAATTCTATAGAGGCTAATCAGGATCTTCATGTTCCTGCTGGTGATCCCTTTAGGGATGCACCCCAGAATCCTTTTTTTTATAGTAAGATAGGGATCTCTTTCTTCCTGGTGCTGATTCCTTTTGTGATACACCCCAGAATACTATGTATTAAATTAAGGATCTCTTTCTTCCTGATGATGATTTCTCTAGCCCTGCACTCCAGAATTCTACATACGGTAGGAAAGTTAGGATCTCCATGCTTCTGCTGGTGATCCTTTTAGTGATGCATCCGAGAATTCTATCTATATAGTGGACTTAGGACCTAATTCCTTTTGCTGGTTATCCTTCTAGTGATGGATCTCAGGATTCTATTGTTAAAGCAGAATCAGGACCACTTCCATTTTGCTGCTGATTCATCCAGTGATGCACCCTAGATTTTATTTTGCTTAGTGGAATCAGGACTTCCTTCCTCCTGCTGGTGATTCTTTTAGTGATGAACCCCAGCCTGTTTTGCAATCACTTGACATACACACACCTTATTACTCTGAAGTTCTGGTCAGCACTGTACCTCCAATATTTTATTCTATCAAATGACGCTTTATTTTTAAATGTAATATTTAACACTACATGCAATTAGGCAAATCAGGCTGGTTTTATGACATGAAGGGTTCTGTTCTTCTTTGGATCTTCTGTTTTAGATTGGCAGTCAGCAGTACCAATCTCTACATCATTAAATTGATTTTGCAGGGTGTCTTGGCAGGTTCATGACACCCTACACTTACAGTATATCCTGGGTGTCAATTAATCTGGAAAACAGAGGACATTTAGTAGAAAAAAATTTGCTCATGGCATGTGACAGAATATCAAAGGAGATTTCAAAAGCTGCTTTTTTAACACTGATGCAGCCTTTTGTATTACTTTCAGTTTAGTAATGAACATTGATGCCCCAATTACAAATATAAAACATGCCCAATGCGGCTTTCTAGGTGTAATTATTATGAGGGTCAGTAAGGTTTTGACCGGAGGAAATCATATAAAACCTGCCACCACAATTTATTTGTGGGTGTGTTTTAAGTCAATATATCTGTTGGATCCTCATTGGTATATCTGTCGCAGACCTCTGCAAAACTGATGCAGTTGAAAGAAACTGCAAATACATAAACAAAAAAATCTCATATACTTTGCTAAATGAGAAGCGTCCTGATTTGTAATATACACGCATCTAATGTTGTCACTAATTTGATTGATAAACGTCCCTCGGTTTCTATGTTTGCACCAAAATCTTTAATCAAGGAGATTGTTCAGCAGCTGGATTGTGCTTGATCCAGGAACCGAATCATTAACGTATGAAGGTAGCTTTAGGCTTTAGGAGAAAGAAGTCTTGTCAATTAAAGTCAGAAACAATTCTTAGAGAGAGAAAGATAGCATCTGTTGTTTTTTTATTTTGCCCATGTGCCGATCACTCTAATTAAAGACCAGGCTTGGTAAGAAGGAAAAAGACTTGTTGACCTTATTGCAGCAATAAGGTCATAAGAGTTGCTGATGGGTTATGGTGGCGCCTTGCAGATAAATATTACAGTGTTAACCTTATTAAAAGTAAGCAATGTTTTCTCTTAGCTGAGATTGGAAAGTTGGTTTGAGTTATTGGATACCGAACAAAGGAACAAAGATCACACCACTAGGAAAGGCTGATAAGATTAACATCTACAGAATGGAAGCTTTTAAAAGAGATAAGATTCACACATGGTTATTTTACGGGAAAAGGGTCATTGCAAGTCTGTACAGGAGGAGGAGGCATGCTATCTTGTTTGATTGTTTCCTTTTCCATACATATATAGGCAGCGGTAGGATAGATGTAAAATATATCAGGGCAACAAAAATATTATATATAATATTAAATTAAATATTCTATGTGTTCCTCTAATAAGTAAACGTTTGGCGTGGTTGTCTTTTTATAAATGCTTTTAGTGCAAAAAATAATTGATGATCAGCCAGACATTTTGTGTCCACCTAATTTCCTAACAAAACAATAGAGTTGGTTTCATAAACAAGGTGACTTTATATTTTATTTTTTTATATTTTTGCTTGTGATTGAGTATTCTTTGCAAAGTGAACTATCACCACATTCACTCTAAATTAATTATCCTTTACTAAGTGACAATTCATCTTGATAAGTGAAAAGCCTAAATTTTTTAGTAAATTACCCCCAATCAATTTGCCCGTTGTTTACCTGCATGAGGAAATCTAAATTCAGAATAGTGTATTTTTGTTTGAATGATAATCATAATTTGTAGACATGAGAATATTACTCAGCCAATACTATTTTATGTCGGTGACATAAGAGGGCAGTAAGACAGTAGGGTGCCCATACAGAGGTAATTATCTAATTGAGTATAAAAGCAAACCTGATGCCACACCGCCTTTGTAATGTAAGCAACCCCAACCAGATCTTATTGTGCATGGTCGCTGCTGCCCCATTCATTCCTGCAGATTATCAATGGTGGCCTCTATCAACCCAGTACCATGTAACTCATTCTTAGGAACTTATGAAACTGCAGCTAGCATGAAAAAAAGGATAAATGATGTTAAAAGACTATCTTTTCTGCAATAAACACATCAAATCTATCTGCAAACTTGTTTAGTATGTAGGCTGGGCCTTGCAAGCAGTGTTGGAATGACTCCATGTTGGAATGAATGATCTCCCACACTTTCATTTGTGCACAGGAAATATGTCATCCTGGAGTGGGCAAACAAAGTGGGTGAAAATGCCAGGACCAGAGGAAGACCCTGTGAAGTTGTCTAAGCATTGCATACTTAGTTTTGTCATGTGTTAATGAGATTTAGAACTCATTGAGCCTGTTTTATTAAAGGTCTTCAAGACTGGAAAATATAGACTATCATGGGAGAACTTGGGTGATACATTAAATCTGAAACGGATTTCCAAAACTCATTTTCTATTACTTGGCAAATGTTTGAAATTCTTGACCAGATCAATTAAGGCTTGTTGGATCACTAAGTTTCCCCCATGATAGTCCATCTTCTCCAGTTTTAGAGAGATTTATGTTATAAAGTTTCAAATTATATAATGGTCTCCAAAATATACTCTCACATTGTTAACCTGTAACACAGTCTTTTAATAAAATCTACAAATGGGTGCTCGGACATACGTTGCACAGCCATAGTCTACTGTTGTCACCATCGGGAAACTCACCCTAAGGACCGCTATGTAGACATCATTGGAGTGCCATTCAGTTAGGTTATATACACATACTGGATTTATGTTGCTAAAAACAATAATTCTTGATTGTTTACATTGAAAATAAAACAAATGAGCACTGTACATACATCACCATTCAATTCTATATAGAGGGAAGGAAGGAGAACAAGCAAAGAGAAACCTGCTGTGTCCTTCTTCTATGAAATTACAGTGGTCATAAATGGGTCAATAAATGACGGTCTGCGATGGACTGCTGTACACACATGCTTGATCTGATATTGATTTGCTTGATGTTGATCATTTATCTCCAGCAGCCATTATCCAGCATATGTTCATAGTTTTGGAGTTTATATGGTGTGTACGAAAGTATGGGAAAGAAGGCTAAGGGATTTTTCTCCCATTATTATGACAAGTCAATATTACTTAACTGATAAAATACCACTTCAATAAAAATGTGTTTTGCTGTTGTTCCCATTTTTTTCACAGCATTCAACTGACTGATTGTATTTTCTGCTTTGGGCTACTGTTTATTGGGTACATTGGCTGAATAAACATATATGTAATTATTTTTTAAATATGCATTTAGCAAACCCCTTTGTAATATCACGATTTTCCTCCAGGGTCTGGTGTACACCATTTTTGAAGACACGCTGGGCATGGCTCTTGTTTCCGATGGAGCTGAGTGCATTGTAATATCCAAAGAGTTTTTCAAAAAGCAGATGGATGACGCGTACCTCCATAAATTGTCCAGACATGTAAGTTTCTGTGATTTCTGCTGGTTATTTATAGTGAGCCTGGGGACATACATGGCACAACATATGGAAAAGCAAACCATTGGCAGGTCTGTTCTGCATCCGATACTAGCCGCCTTGCTAGATGGTTTGGAAAGATCATCGAAAACTTGTTGTATTTCCAAATGGAAATTATTGAGCCCATATGGAAGTAAAAAAAATACACAGAAACAAAATAATTATAGTAGTGAGAAAATCATGTTTTAAGTCAGCATTTTTATTTACTGAGTTAAAATAAACACACAAATATATGTATATATATTGGATTATATTCATTAAATATACATATATGAATTTTCAATACGCAATTATTTTCTAAATTCCTTTATAAGAAACAATCGATACCAAAATATGTTAAACTTTATATATTAACATAAGAGAATAGTTGCATATAAAGAAACACTGCATTATAACAAGAGCTCCTGTTAGAATTAACACTTGGTATATTTCTAAAACATACGGATGAGGATTACTTCCATTCATTTGGGATTCACTAATACGGTAGGGTGCAGATCATTCTTCGTTTCGGAGATCAAAGATCTTCATCAACAGAAGATTTAGAAGACATTTATATATTATATGATGCAGTTATTTATCAACCATTTCAACCACCCAACTGGGTGACAGAGAAAAAAAAACTGCAAGGGTTCCTTCTGACAATGTAATTTTTAAATATAATATATAAATATCAAATATAGGATTTAAAGTAGCCATGTTACTTTCAGTGATTAGGTTTATACTTACACTATACATGCAGAACTGTACAAAAAGGTAGTTTCTAAAGTTCTATAAAGTTCTACTAGAAATTCATAGATGGCTTACTTCCACAGTCAATGATCAGTGCTCTAAATGCCTTCCCAGCTAAGGGGATCAGACCCCACAAAACCATCCTATGGGGTGAAGATCCCTCTGCTGGGGGAACATTTTGAGAATTGGATCACTGTAGGGATGTGGACCTTTGCAATATAATGCCAGTTTAACTGGACAGCTATTTGTTGATATCAACAAGAACATAGACAAAAAAAAATTCCAACAAAAGTGTTAACCTTTACTTAATTAATTTTAAAATATTTTTCTGTTTTTGTTTCTTTTGAACATTTATACTCCACAAATATATGGTTCTCCACATATAATAGCAGAAGAAAATCCATGAATACACATACTGGGTCTGATTTAATAAAGATCTTGGCAACTGGAGAAGATAGACCATTATGGGTAAACCTGTGATGCATTTCTTAAAAATCAGTTGCTATTAATTGGCAAATGATATCTATCCTGGACCAGATACATTTTGAGTTTGCTGGATCACCAAGATTCTCCCAGGTAGGGATGAGTGAGCAAATTTTTTAAATTCTCGCTTACCAAACATGTAGGCGAGAACGGCCTTTGTAAATTCGGCCGGCGAAACCAAATTTTTGGGACCTGCAAGACTAATCAGGGGAGCGGAGCTGTCGGCTCCTCTCCTCTGATTGCTGTTGCAGTCCTGTACTATGTGTTCCTGGATAGAGTTTCTCTATCCAGGAACACAGTGTGAGTCTGGCTGGCTGCTCATGAATGAATGAAAATCCTGACCGCCTTCATTTATAAACGCAAGCTGCATGCCTCGGAACTCTGAGAGGAGAAGTATCGCGGCTGCATTTATGAATGGAGCCGTGAGAATCCTCCTCTCAGTGAGAGATCCCCAGGCACTACAGGTAAGAATGAGGGCAAGCCTTATGTGCCTGACCTAAAGTGCCCGGGGATCGCTCACTGACAAGAGGATTCCCACGGCTGTATATATAAATGCAGCTGTGATAATCCTCCTATAGTGATTTCCGATGGAAATGTCACAAACCCATCGGAACTTCGAGGAAATTTTCGAGAGAATGCCAGAGGCATTCTCGCTCATCCCTATTCCCAGGATAGGATCAGTGTTTCCTAATCAGGGTCTCATGGAACTCTAGGGTTTCCCGCGAGGTTGATAGGGGTTCCTTGGTTCCTTAAAAAATAAGCAGCTTATATCTCTCAGGCCAATTACCTCTGACACCAATTGTCTTTTTGGCTATCTTTAAAGTTAACAGTTTTCTCATTGACCACCACATTAAAATACTGAGATCTGTGGATTTAGTAAATATAACAGGGGCTTTCTGAAGATCAGAAACTTGGCTAAAGAGTTCCCTAGTGTTATAAAGGTTTACAAAGGCTGCTCTATCTTCTCCAGTCTCTGAGAGCTTTAAAAATATTCGTCTTACTGTTATTGTAAGGATATGGATTGGTCTAGTTGGGAGGCTAGATGACAATTTCAAGGCTTTTTTGGCCTTTCACCCTATTCCACCATAGACACCTTGGAAACCTTATATCTACACCTACTTCATATCCCAGTCTGCAAAAACACACAGATAACAGACCATAAACACGATTCTACATTGACCTTAATTAATCCTGTCTAGGAAGAAAGAAAGATTCGATCTTTTAATTAAAATTTCCTGGCCAAAACACAATCAATTCAAAACATCTAGATTTCCTGTCTTTCCTGATGGTCTCGATACATTTATTCCACAATGGTAATTTTATTAAGCATTTGGTAATCACCCTTATTTTAACCTTTATACCCTAAAGGCTTTTTTCTAAATTTTCTTGCAGCATAATTATCTGTTTTGTATTCATTTCTTTCCTAAAGTGGCTTAAATTTGGTAAATCTATTTTAATTACTACTTAGGCCGACTTAAGATAATGTGCTACAAGGCCTGGACAGTTGCCTCAATCTAAGTGTCTCACAATGCATAATCTGTTCCATAAGTATTCACCGTGAATAGCTAAAACAAATGACAGCCACCCCTGTAACCTTCACATCTTTCCATTTTATCCTCAATTATCTTCTTTGCAAAATTAGGCATTCCAGTCAGAAAAAGCCAGTTTCACATTTCTTTAGGGTGAATTACATTTTCTTGGACACTTAATGAAGACATTTCAAGTGAAATGAAATATGCTATATTATTTTTTTTTCAAGGTGACAAAAAAAAATGAATAGACTTAAAAGTTGATGAGTATCATCGAATTTCTTTTACTTACATATATGAAGATTTTTCTCAGATTGGTTTAAAGGGAAACTACAGGATGAATTTTATTTGAAAGTCATAAGCATAATGTAAAAGTACTTAATGACAAGTTAATGTTCTTTTGTTGTATTCCTTTAAAAAATGAAGCCACCTTCGAATCAAAGCACACCCATAAATTATGGCCCCCAACTCAAATCTCTATAGGATCTATTTATAAATAAATAGAATATGAGAATAAATGCTGTAGAGTAAAATTGTGAAATTGAGATCCACCAGGAAATTTTCGAGTGGAGAAACTTGCAGGTCATTGTTAAATCGTAGACATTTATTTTCCACCAGAGAATGTTTGGTATCTGTTTAACAGCTTTTTAAATAAACCCTACCGATTTCCAATTCTTTATAGAGATATATTGCAATGCACAAACTGACAGAAGGTTTATGTGAGGTTTTTTAGTTAAGATGGGTCACTTGCTCTGAAATGTTCTTTTGTGCACTATTGTTGGCCACAGTAGATGGTACTGTGTCCTCATGCAAAGTGTGTAACAAACTAAAATAATGTCTGAGATGGCAAGAGTCTTTTGCTCACATTGCATGAGGGGAAACTGCCATAGTGGGGGTGTCCCCAGTATAAACTGAAATTCTTTTTCCAGTCAAAAAAATCTTACTTACTCTATTTATTATTATGAATCAGTATAAGGACCTCTCTTTTTGACAGTGCTATGTTCAGTGGCTTTGCACTGCAGCCCACCGTTGGTCTAACCCCACTAGTGGAGCCCTAATATAATCTCCTTGAAGATTTTACCCCTTAGGGCAGACAGGCCTAGACAAGTGCACCATGTCTATGTAAGCCGTGTACCGGGGGCTTTCTAGGATACATCGAAGTCACAAACAGAGAACACAACACGGACGCCAGCTCAAATAAAAAAGAACGTACTTTACTGCGTAATATCACAATAAACAAAATTCCAAACAATAACACAACGAAAATACATTACATACACTCATCCCAGAGGACGGTACAGCGCCTATTTCAAAATTAGTTCTTATGACCTGCCACACACATAGACCCTAACTTACTAACTACTGCAGGTATAATCTCAGTCTCTGGTATTTCAGGCGCCAATCCTATAATGCGGTGCGTGCACGATTTTACTGACCCGGGTCTTGTTCTAGATCCAATGATGTCTTTAAACTCAATAACTGCAACAAGGCTCTTCAACAAACATGAGGTCCTGCACGACAGACAGCGCTCCGTTCCTCAGCTCCTTTCAGCCTTCCTGGGAAACAATCCTTTTCCTCTGGACAGGATCTGCCTTGGAAGGTGGTCAGCCTCACTCAGCCACAGTTCCTGGGACTCTAGGAACACGCTGACCCTTGGATGCAAGCGGATTCTCTTTCACACACAGTCCTTGCAAGATCTCTGCTCTCCTGCTTCCTGCTTCCTCTCCTCAGAACAACCACACCTCCTAACAATATACAAATACTGGCCAC
The DNA here is from genome assembly GCF_032062135.1 of Pyxicephalus adspersus. Taxonomy (NCBI): domain Eukaryota; kingdom Metazoa; phylum Chordata; class Amphibia; order Anura; family Pyxicephalidae; genus Pyxicephalus; species Pyxicephalus adspersus. The sequence goes on from NC_092858.1 coordinate 12,340,878, forward strand.
TTGTTTAGCTGTGCTCAGAAACAGCGACATCTTGTGGTTAAAATTCAGAACGACAGTAGTCCTATATTTTATTACAAACATTGAACACGTGCTGTTTTCTCAATCTCACATCTATCCACACACATGCCACTACAGCATATATCCACAGGAGAGAGCACTGACTAACTGGAGAGCACTTATTTGTTGGCAACACTCATCTGTCTCTTGCACCCATATACTGCAAAAAGAAATTCTCCAGAAATTATCAGCAGCATTACAATAGTACTCTTCATTAGATATTCTTCATTTGTCACAGTTTCATTTTTTCACAGTTCATGCGGTCACTCTACGTTGCAATGTATTTTATGGTGGTATGCTGTAGAGCAGCGGTCGCCAACTTTCCCTGTACACCCCCAAGTGGGGTCCGGAAAAGGACCCCGCTGGAGGGGCTCAAAGGCCAAAGTCACGGACCATGTCCCCGTACAATTCCTAGGTTCAGAAGAGTGGGCGGGCCGTATCCCTGCCACAACCCACCCACTCTCCCATCTCAGGCTTAAATCTGCGATAGGAGAGTGGGTGGGGTTATGTCACAAAGTCGTCACTATGGGGGAGGTTTCTCCCCTTTGATTGATTCCAGGCTCCCCGCGCATGCACGGTCAGGAGCTGGTAATTTTAGTCGACGGGACCAAAAAGGTTGGCGACCACTGCTGTAGAGCAGTGTTTCTCAACCAAGGTTCCATGGAATCCTAGGGTTCCTCCAGAACTTACTGGGGGTTCCTGATGAAATTAGCAATTTGTGATTTTCAAGTCAGTTTAACTGACATCACCCTATCTATAAGGGTGACATTCTTCAGAAAGGTCTGCAATTTAAGAATCATTCTTCCTACTGATCGCCACACTAATGTACTGTAAGTTATAGCTATAGTAATTATAGAAAGGTTTCCCTAAAGACATGAAACCTATTACAGAAGGTTCCCCTATGCCAAAAAGAACAAGAAACACTGCTGTAGAGTAAAAGGAAAAAATACACAAAACAAACAAATAAACATATACTATATTAAATTATATTATATTATATTATATTATATTATATGACATGCTTTTTTCTCCTGTTTTATTTCACCTTTCAATCCCAAATAAGCAGCCCATAAACAGGTGTTATTTTTCTCTGATTTGAGCATATTTTTGAGTGGCTTGCATGTCTCAAATTTAGATCTTCAGATATGAAGTGTGCTTCTGCTTGGTGTATAATATAATCCACCTGCATCAAAAAATATAGCTTATTCTTAAAATACTGCTGTTGCAGAGAGTCTGGTTGGCTTAAAAAATAGAAAATATATAGAGCAATATCTAATCTAGTGAGCAAAGCATAAAGCAAATAAAATATATATGATTTCTGCCCACACATTTCCTACAAACTACATTCCCATAGCAGAAAAAAATTACAGGTGGAGAGCAAATCAATATATGTATATCTTTGTGTGCAGACCTGGCAGCTACAGTAATTCAAAGTATGTAAAAATAACAATATGAGAGAGAAAATTCTGTAAAGCTTTGCAGTGGGGATCAGATGAGTTATTTATGATCAGGGATAGTAAGGGAATAGATTTGCTTGTGCTTATGGCTGCCTAAAATTTGGGGAGCACTCCAAATGACTAAAGAACATTGTTTAACACATAAATTATATTTGAACCTAAGAACAATAAACTGAATATATTGCCCACTCCAGTCTAGCCCAGTAGTTGCTGGATTAACTCTATTTTCAAGATTTTAAACTTTGGGGGATTATGTGTTAAAACTGTAGGTGCAGCAGTTGCCAATAACATCCAATTAGGGTTCAGCTTTCAAATTCATTACTTTAGGAAACGATGGCAATTATACAACATTACCTAGTTGTATATGGAACCTATGCTGTCCTAATTCTTGGTAATGCAACAGGTTCACATTATTGCCCGCTGTATGTACCTACCTTACATCTATTCCTTTGTCACTCTCTTGGCTTCAAAAGGAGGAAGCCCTGTATACGCTTTGCTTAGATCTTTGGTTGGGGATTTCACAGGGCTGACTGTTTTCCAAATTGAAAAATGAAACAGTGTTGCACCATCGTCAGATTTGTCACATGGAATGAGTCAAATATTTTGCTTTACCATAATTGCTGATGGCTGACCAGAGTGATGAGTGAGTGAGGTTATAATTAATATAAGTAATGTCACTTAGACAAATAGTATTGTCAATTAGACAGCTCAGTCTTGGTAGCTAGTGGAGAAATGCCCTACTATATTGATGTTCATTAGGAAAATCTCCCACTTGAGAAAAGACTATATTAGTGTTCAGTGGAAGTGGTGCCCCTTTCATTGGTAAAGAATTGAAAGGTATTTGGCAGTCAGTAAGAGAAGTAACCCTTTACAAATGGTCAGTGGTAGTAGGGACCCTTTACATTGTTGGCCATTGGGAGAGGAGAATCTTTATGTGTGCTGTCAGTGGAAAATGTGACCCTTTACATTGATGGTCAATAGAAACAGTGACCTTTTACATTTAGGGGCCTCTTGATGGCCTACATATATTGGTGGTCAGTAGGAAGAAACCACTTTAGAAGATCATACATACATTGGTAGTCAATGAGCAATGCAAAATCTTACAGTGATGGTCAGTGGGAAAAGGGCCTCCCTGCTAGGGATGAGCTAGGGATGAGCGAGAATTCCTCTGGCATTCTCACGAAAATTTCCTCGAACTTCCAAAGGGTCTGTGAAATTTCGGCGAACCGATTTCGCGAAACCATTGGAAAATCGAGGAAGTCATTACGATCCCCAGCACTAGAGGTTAATTAACCTCTAGTGCTGGGGATCACAGTGGAACTGCAGATGAACTCTCAATAGAGTTTCTCCATTGATAGTTCATCTGCAGTTTAGTTGCCACAGTCACCGGGCTGTACTGTGGGAACTGAACTGCAGATGAATTCTCAATGGAGAAACTCCATTGAGCGTTCACCTGCAGTCACAGCTGGTTGGAGGCTTTCCCATGCCTCCTCCAATTGGCTGTGACTGCAAAGTTCCCACGGTCACGGGACTGTACTTATCATTCTGGTGACCGTGGGAACTGAACTGCAGATGAACTCTCAATGGAGAAACTCTATTGAGAGTTCTTCTGCAGTTGCACTGCGATCCCCTGGCACTAGAGGTTAATTGCCAGAAAGTCCAGGGGTGCTCCAGTGGAAAGGAGGAACACATTTCCATGTTGGGGGAGGGGTTACATTGACTAGAAAAGGGGATTGGACCATTGTCAGGTTTTCATTGCTGTATGCACTGTTCCCTCCAGCCTATTTTAGCTGGGTGCACCACCCGGTACTTTTCAGCAACCACCCGGCTTTTTTTGGTTGGTTACTGATGAGTTGGGTCACAATTCAGGGGCCACGACCCATCTACAGCTTCTTCCCACCCAGCTTAAAACAAATTCTGGGTTGAGCACTGGTATGTATCCTTGTTGAGGAGATTTTATGTCACTTTGTGTCCTGATTACCACACATAAAGTCAGGGGATCTCACCAATGGGACACAGGGAGCAATAAAAACCCACCTAAGGTTATTACCCTTACACACTATACTTGTCTCCTGACCATTTTAACAAAAATGTTCTCTTATTCCTAAATGTGCATTTAACAAGTTGTATGCCTGTTATTTACCTATAAAAACCTCCCTTATATAGACATTTAAAAGCCCTAAGACTGCTGCTTGGTGCTGCCATCTTGAATATGAAGTCAACAGGCCAAAAAGACTCAGAGCTCTATAGTATTCCCCTTTGTTCCTCCCAAGCACTGCTATGTAAGGAGGTGATGTGTAGAAGTTGTATATACTCTTTCTCTATATATATTTAACAAGAGTGGAGTTAACCTTAAGGTCTTTACATGTATATTATAAAACATACTTGTATCTTTGTGCACCAATCCACAAATCCACCACACAGATTTGGTGATGTTTGAACATGACAACAGCAGATCTATTCCTATAACTTACATGTCAATGAATGAGGCCCTATACTGGAAATAACTACCCTTTTTTTTATTGAATATTGACTCAGAATATCGACCTTTAAACAGACAACACCCCACCCAGATGCAAATCTATACAAAAAGAGAACACCAAATCAAATGTTATCCAAATAGTGATTCAACCCAACAGCCTAAAAGAGGAGGGTGGGATTGCTGTTAACTGTGCCTGATACTGTTTCTCAGTTAGGGTTCCTCAAAGGTTTCTAAGGGCTCCTTGAGCAATTTGGACCTCTCGGGTCAGTTTAACAGATACCTATGATTTTTCTGGCTATCTGTAAGGCTAACATTCTTCCCAGTGGCCAGCAATGTAAGAGCTGTTGATATAGGAGTGGTTCCCTGAAGAACTTTAAATTATTTCAATGTAAATCAGGCTATTCTCAAAGCATAGCTGGGTCAAGAGAAGAGGTGGCTGCCTTGGGCATTTCATTAACAGGGTGGCACAAAAAGGGCAGGCCATTCAACCAATCATATTAAAGTGGGTCACAACTTTGAGTAGCGGGCCCTTTGGCTTTTTTGCCTTGGCTGGTAATGGACCTGGTGCCTGCACTGCTCTGCAAATCCTCCCATATCTCCTATAAAACACCAATCGCAGATAGATGGATGACTTTATTAGTTTGCCCGCCTTATACTGTCCAGTAAGCAGTGTGTGGGTAGAGGGGGGACACCTCTGTATTTCATATCTGCAAGGAGCAGTGTAAATCTCAAGACTGAAAGGATGAAGATCCTTCTGCAGGTAAAATTATTCCCATTTATGTATTTATTTAGTTATTTTGATTTTTGTACTGCTGCGAAGCCTGCCATTCAGTCCCGTCCATCCTTCGACTTTTGCTCCAGGTCGGGCTTACTGTAGGCTCCAATAGCCTCAAATTTACAAAAATCTTACCTGTTTGACAAAGAACTTGAATTCTGTTTTCCTTTTTTTCATCTCATAGAGCTGCTGGGTTTAATTAAAATGACTTTTCATAAGATTATAATTTTCTTTTAAGTTCTAGGTATATTTCCCTTCTGATTGCCTCTGCTAGATAAATATCATTAAAATTCATAGCATAACATTTAACTTCCAATGACTTCTCAGCTCTGTTAAGGCAAACTAGTAACTTTGGCAATCTCACCTTTCATTTTTGATTTGATTAAACAACCAAACCCAATTGAAGTCATTTACTCATAATGTGGTTTTCATGGTAATGCACTCTTAACGTTTTGTCTCAGTGGTCTGCGTAATCCCCCCAGGGAGATGGGAAAATGGGCGAGTTTGACATGGTGATTCCATTAAGGTTGACACCTGTCGAGTGGGTTTAGACATTGAGCTTGATACCGGCACCGAGCCACTAATACGTCAGCCGTCTGAAAGTTTTTGAAATGTTTATGAAAACATCAGGGCTAAACAAGATTTACAGTGTAAGTACAATATCATTAGCATTCGTAGAGTTTGCAGATTAAACATTTGAATAATAAATGTGTCTTTATTAAGTCTGGACACGTTTCTAGCTACAGGAAGTAAATTTTGTTAAACATAAAAGAAGTAATGTTTTAGCATTTAGTATGTTAGCTATTTATTTCTATTTATTTTTTTTTTTTCTTTGAAAAATTGATGGGAATTTCACAATTTTCTACAGTGGATTAGGGGGTATGCAGGATCAAGAAATAGCATCAATACATTACAGCAGATATATGAAATTCTATGGTCCTCTAGTAATTATTAAAATCCATTATGTTCTGTTTGAAGTGGTTGGCAGAAAGAACTCAATTTACAAATTCAACATTACAGGTGTTTCCAGATTGAGACTCATTATAACCCCCCCCCCAAAACATAATTTTGTATGTTTTGCAAATTTTTGTGGGAAGCAGATCCTCTCCAGGTCAACTACTATCCGACCTAGGCACACCAAACCAGAGGATCACCAATACTGATATCTTACCTATGCACAGTATATACCCGGTGCTTTCAATTGAGGGGAACATGTGATCTTGTCCCCTGAGGATTTAGTGCTCAGGCAAAAAGCCACTTACACTGCTATGTGAGGGAAGAAAGACAATAACCATGTTGGATCTGAAACAAACAAACATGAACCTTGGCCTTCCACCTTTAACAGAATCAATTATTGGTGACAGTGGGTGGGTAGGTGTGAGGGAGGGTGAGCATCCCAGCCTCTGCATCCCTGCCACTTCATTCCCCTGTCTCCCAGAACCCCTGCCAATGCACCCCAGTCATTTAGCACCCTAGATACTACAGGCCCATATTACCCAAACTTCTTTCCAGGTCTGCAGCTTGTCACTTTGCACCCTTGACAGCCCTCCCCTGTCACCCAGCA
>NC_092858.1:12347588-12347771 GCF_032062135.1 Pyxicephalus adspersus
CTTTGTCAGCCAGCATCCCTGACAGCCCTCCCCTGTCACCCAGCATCCCTGAAATCACTCCCCTGTCACCCAGCATCCATAACATCAATCCCCTGTCACCCAGCATCCATGACATCAATCCCCTGTCACCCAGCATCCCTAACAGCCCTCCCCTGTCACCCAGCATCCCTGATAGCCCTCCCC
>NC_092858.1:12347876-12399297 GCF_032062135.1 Pyxicephalus adspersus
CTCCCCTGTCACCCAGCATCCTTACCTACACTGCCTTGTCATCCAGCACCCCTACCACTTCAAGAACAACTAAAGGCTCTCATATCGCAATACCATATTTTAATTCTTTTTGCTGTGTGATGCAAGTGCCAGATAAATAAAAATATGATTTTTTTTTAAACTTCCATGAGTCACCCATATTTTTATTTTGTTTCACAAATGCCCCTTTTTCGGGACTTTACTTGTACAGTCATTTCTCCAGATCCAGAAAGCAGTGGGCACAGCTCGGGGGGGCAGCTATTGATTGACAAACTTAGGAATCAACCATGACAATGCAGATCCCCTGCAACATTTTTCTGCCCACAAGCAGGTAGACCCTACTTGAAGAACAATGCTGTTCTGAATTCAGGAGCTGAACACCATCTTTGCTACCCTATTACAAAAAAAAAACTACATGATTTGGACCTCACTGGCAGGATCAATAGGTTCTATATTTGAAAAGCTAGACAGGAGCACTAAGGGAAAACAGTAATTGCAGGAAAAACCTTGCAATCGAATTCTGTGAATCATTTTATGCCATGATGTACCTGTTGCTATACCCCTGCTTCTTCTTGTCATGCAGCACCCCTGTCCCTGCACTCCCTTATCACTATGCACCCATTCCCCTGCTGCTCCCATTCACCAAACACCCCTGCATGTGCACTACTTGTTACCAGCACCACCGCCTTATAGGAAGTACCAATTACACTTTTACAACCAAAAGCACAGGGAAAACTAAATACAGGTAGAGGAGGGAGGAACTGGCATGCCACACAATGAAAAACTATATCCAATTGAAAACTTTCAGAATATTTTCCTCATCTACAGACTATCAGCACCATGTAGGGTGCCCCCCAAAATATCAAGTGACCCCTGCTTTCCTCAGAGCAAAGTAATACTGTCTCTTTAAGTTGCCTATGTAGGAAAGAAAAAGAAACCATAGTGTAAGTAAATCAGAATCTGTGTTGAATGTATTTAGATGAATATGAAAGATATGTTAGGCAGAAATTTTAGCGGGGAAAAAATAAATTAAAAACAGTACAATTTATTGAAATTTTTTAAATTAAAAAAATAATTCAACTTGATAATTGCACATCACAATTATAGATAACACATAACCCCATTTACATTTTCATATAGTATCTTCATATAGAACATATACTAACACGTTTCGCAAACTTTTAATTGTTGTTCATCAAAGGATTTATAGATATTTGAGGGTAATATGTGTTGTTTTAAATATTAAAAAGTAGTGCCTCAACTGATGCGTGAGAACATTCACAAGCATACCACATAGAAGCAGAGATAGAGATAGTGATTTACCTCCCCTCCTTATCTGAAGTCTGTGTTGTGTGTAAATGGCAAACAAAAGGCTGTAATACCAAAAATCTAAGCAAAATTCAAAGCAAGCAAGGACCTTAAATCAGAATCTGGCGACTCAAGTGTCTCTTGACTTTTAGCGTAGGATAAGTTATAGTCCAAGAATAGAAATACAACAACAGGATATAAATTACCATTGTTTTTTTCCTGTAATACACATTAACATACTATAAAAAGATCCATTAGCTTCTCTGATTATGTCCTTCCTGATTTATTTCGTATGTTTCCTTTCTTCCTGACATTAAAATATTGGACCCTTGCTTCCCAGAGAACTTTTTTCATTTACTAGACCCACCTGCCTGATATACAACTAATGCACACAACAGACGTGCTCAGTTGTATCAAACATAATAATTCAATGGAAAGACATACTTTGCTTTCTTCCATAAATCTGCTTTTATTTTACCCACCAGATCTGACTAAGTTTATAAGTAGAGGAGGGTTCATAAATTGAACACATGGCCTTCTTTTTTTAGGAGGAATGGCAAAATACAAAGGGTTTGTGCTTGGATACACAAGCCTGTGATTTCTAGGATTAATTCGCATACAGGAAATGGAAAGTGAGAATATTATATTGCCTTCAGAATTAGGGATTATATATTGATCCAGAAGGTCTAGTGGTGTTTAATATGTGGTATATGCATTTTCCAAAAATCTTTTTTTAGTTTGATTTCCCAGAACTACTACAGTTTAATATTGACTGCTTCTGCTTGTGCTAGCTACTAAAATTAAAAAAAGGTTAAAGTGTATCAAAAGCCTTTTTTATTTCTATCGATGTGTGTTTTGGGATCTGGATGGATATGTATCCAGCAATATTTTGCATTGCTGTCTGCTGCAGGACAACTGTCCAGGGCACCAGAGTCTTTAAGGGCCCCTACAATTACCAAATCAAATAGGCAACTAGCCGCCCCATGGCCAAAAATTATTCTACATAGAATATAAATTTGATTCTGTACTTTATACTGTACATCATTCACTCTGAATATCCTTACTCTGTATGCTGTGCTATATGCTACTTTCTCTGTACACCTCCTGTACATCTTTAATGCAGACGGCTTTACTTTGTAAACTAGCCGGACTTTGCACAGTTCTCCATGACTTGAGATGATTGAATATCATGACAAAACCTGATGATGCAGCAAACCTGGAAGGGATCTGGTCCAGTACTGAAAACACTTGTCAACCAATAGGTTATTATTATTAATATTATTATTAAACAGGATTTACATAGCGCCAACATATTATGCAGGGCTGTACATTAAATAGGGGTTGCAAATGACAGATACATACAGTGACACAGGAGAAGGAGAGGACCTTGCCCTGTAGACCTTAATAACAAGTCTCCCCATTCAAAACCTCCAGTGCTTTCTGATTGGCTGAAGAAAGGAAAATCATGATGACACCCTGGCTGCATTCATTGATCAGCACAGTTCATGGGACTTTTTTTTAGAAAAATTAGATCTCGATTTACACCGGCTGTTCTCGCTTAGAATTTCGGTAAGCGAGAACGGACTAATTTGCTGTGAAATCGAGTTTAAAAATGTCACTCGCTCATTCCTACTCCTACAACTAGCAGGTTAACAGATTTGCTAGATCACCCATGTTCTTGCGTGATAGTCTATCTTCTCCAGTCTTGAAGAGCTTTATTAAGTCAGTCCCGTTGTGTTGTACATAATTTAGGCAATGTTCAGATTGACTGTAAGGATGAGGTGTGATTACTGCTTCCCCATGCCCCTGAACTACTTCCTGAGATGCTACATGTATGGCAGCCCAGAAAGAATGAATGGGGATGGCAGTAGGGGGTTTATTGTAAAATGAACAAACAATCAATCTTTAAGATCGCCCTCAGGTAGCTGGCCAAGCAACTGGCAAGATGCCAGCCACTGGGAGTCTTACAGAACTGCCCGGTCCCACCATGGGTGTAAATGTAGCCTTACTCTGGTCAGCTTTACTCGGTGTGCTGTGTTGTATGTCACATAGCATAGATTGCTCTACTCTTTGTGCCACCCTGTATATTACTTATATTGTACCTATATTTCTGCTATATACATTACCATGCACACCCCTTCATCTGGACTGCTTGAAATTTAACCAATGCCATAACCTTGTTTTTTTTTATTTTGTAAAGAGCAGATGGCAACACCTTGTTCCAGTTTTTTCAAACTACGTCCCATTGGGAAAATGCCCATTATTTATAACAACTCGAAAGAAGGTCAGAAAAATTCTCTTCATAGGAAAAAAAGTCCTCCTTTAGACATTTATCATTAAAAAAAGTATTTACATTGGAAGATTTTCTCTATTTCTGTTTTGGTAACAACTCAAAATTTTTGTTTCCCCTTCACTTTCAATGACACTGGTCACCAAGAAAAACAAGGAAACAGATCCAAAACTAAGATTAAAATTGCTTTAGATTTACATTTAGATTTGGACTGATTTATGATGTATGCTATGCCAGACAATACTTGTGTAAGGATTCAATTGTTCTGTGTGTTGTGTTGTATGTTACCTACTGTATTCTGTATGTCATGCTGTTTTCATTATACCTTGAGATTCAGGATTTAAAATTGAGCTTGAACAGTGAAAATCAGCAAACGTCTGTTAGGAGACAATTATCTGGGCAGCAATCCCGTCCAGATCCCACAGAGCAACACGCCTTATTTATCCTCTTTGTCAGTGCAAAGGGAGATCAGGCAAATAGCTGTCAGTCCTGTGCTCTACAGTCTGTGGCATCCCCTGTTACCCTTTGGCTGTGAATGGTCTCTTGGCATCCCCTGCTCTGGGACTGTGTGCAGTTGAAGGTGATTTGGAGTTAATGCTGCAGTTAATGAGCAAACCTGTGTTGCCATTGGCTGCTGGGACTTCATAGCCACTCTGCTCCCAGTCACCAATGCCTTTTAGATTGTTAATCTTTGCTAACCTGCTGCTGCTGATGCTGCATTAGTTTGTTAGAATTACGGTGCTGACTTTGGCTGTTCCCTACCCTGCGACTGTCTGCTGCCCATGACCCTGATTCTTCTTTTATCTTTACCCTTGAATACATCATTTGGTGAACTGATTTACCTGGGCATGACCTCTGGCTTAGTATTTCGAAATTTCCCTCCATCTGGAATCTTGGTACTGCTTTATCTGTGGACTCCTGATCCTTCTTTCCCCACCTTTAGTGGAAAAAAGTTGTAAAAAGGAACTTTGGCCATTGGAGTTGAAATGAAAAAAAATGTTGAATCTAACTTTTTGCTATCAATGGGTCACCTTTATACTTTCAGCTGTCATCCTGCTGAAACTGGAAAGTGACACATGTGATTTATCATCTGTCATGTGTTCTGAACAAATATTTTGATGAATGAAGCAGTTGATTAATTGACTTTTCTTTCTACCATAGATTCAGCCTTATCCTACCAAAGAGATTCTGCAGCAGAAGATGAATGATTATATAAGATGGCAAGCTTATAAATCACAGTTTATCAAAAAACATCACTGACTCCATTGGCAGCTTGAAACCACCTACAGCAATGGATAATTTTTTCAGAATTTCAAAAACAAGACACATATTGAATATTGCCCCTTCAATATAAACTACACACACTGACTTTATTTGGGCATTTGTACTTCACAATTGATAATTCAATCTCAAAATCTCCTTCTGGATCAGCAAGCTGCAAACTCAGACTGAATGGACTGATGCTTTGTACCAGTTTAGTGGTCTTGAGTTTGTTGGAAGAGGAGAGTCAGTCACTTCCATTCAGTTCATAAGTCAGAGCATTGGGCCTAAACCTAATAAAGTTGTATAATTAGTCATGTTGAAAGAAAAAAAAAGCCTATTGAGTAGGGATGAGCGAGCGAATATAATAAAATTTGGTCTCGCCGTTCTCGTTTACCAAACATGTAGGCGAGAACGGCCTTTGAAAATTCGGCCGGTGAGACCGAATTTTTGGGACCTGCAAGACCAATCAGGGAAGAAGAGCCGTCAGCTCCGCTCCCTTGATTGCTGTTGCAGCCCTGTAATATGTGTTTCTGGATAGAATTTCTCTATAAAGGAACACAGTGTGAGTCTTGCTGGCTGCTCATGAATGATTTTTCCTCCGATTTTTCCCACGGCAATGTTCATTCATAAACGCACCCTCCGCATGACTCACTCGGAGAGGAGGAGTTCCACGGCTGCATTTATGAATAGAGCAAAGACAATCCTCCTCTCAGTGAGAGATCCCCGGGCACTACAGGTTAGAATGAGGGCTTGTCCTCATTCTGACCTGTAGTGACCGGTGATCACTCACTGACAGGAGGATTCCCATGGCTGTATTTATGAATGCAGCCTTCTATAGTGATTTCCTGTAATTCCAATGGTTCTGCGAAATTTCACAGACCCATCGGAAATTTTCGTGAGAATGCCAGAGGCATTCTCGCTCATCCCTTCTATTGAGTCCAACCAATAGATGGTGTTAACTTCTTTCTCCAGGTGATGGTGTAATTGGTTTGGTGCGTGGGTACTTCAGTTCATACTCTCCACCCTTGGAAAAAAGTCTAATGTTGCCCCATACCCAAGAACCAAAAAGCAACTACACGTTGATATTCAAAAATCAGACAACCTCCGGACCTAAGGAGTGCCGGATGTTTGAAAAGTCCGGATTTTATAATATATATGGTAATATATGCTCTATATATTTAACAGAAAATTACTACCTGTACAGGAATGAGGAATGAGCAGGAAAGCACGTGCAAGCAAGACCGAAAAGCTGGTTATAGAGTACAGCGCCATCAACACATAAACGGCGCCTCCAGAAAACAGTGTAAATTTGAAAAAGCGCTCCCAAATCCATAACGGAAATTATTATTATTATTATTATTATTATTAAACAGGATTTATATAGCGCCAACATATTACGCAGCGCTGTATAATAAATAGGGATTGCAAATGACAGACTAATACAGACAATGATATATGAAGAGAGGACCCTGCCCCGAAGAGCTTACAATCTAGTAGGTGGGGGAAAAACTAAAAGAACCAGATTATTGATGGCCGGATTTTTGAATGTCAACCTGTATTAAGAGCTTTGACAATGCCAAGCAGTAATGGAGAAGAGATGCGGCAGTGGCTTTCATTGAACGTGTATACGGGTGGACCTAATAATATTCTTTTGCTCTGAATAGGTAAAATATGAAGTCTTTTTAAACAGTTGTGATTTCTTTTGTCTTCTTTTTTTTCAAACTGTATTTTCATAACTGCTGAATAACCCTCCAATTGGTTTATGAGGAAACCAGAATAATCGGAGTGATGAGTGACTCTGCAACTGTTGGCAATTCAGCAAAGGATTCATATAGTCCATGATTTATCCTGGAGCAGCAGTTTTCTTTCTCTAACTATCAGGATCGGCCTTCCTCAGCTTTTCTGAACCCTTTTATTTTCATGTCTCGGGAAACCTAAATGTTATAGATGCTTCTTTCATCTATTTTGGACGGATACTTGTCCTAGGAAAACAGGTCATAATTAACCTCACTGTTTTGTTATTTCCAAAGAAAAAAGACAAAGAAAAAAGTAAAATAAAAATGTTGCTATAAATGTATATTACATGAATCAGTGAATGATATAAACACTCGCTGCTTATTAAAGCAGAACTAAACCCAATGGATACTCATCTGTCCCTGTTCCATTGCTGGCGCAGCCATCCACTTTCTTAATACGACTTAACTCGTGCACAGGCACGTTCAGGATTTTAACAGCTGACTTGGTGGTCAGGAAGATGATAAAACTTATTGCAGAATTGCCTGTACCTTTCTGCAAAAAAAGGCCAGCCTAATGAGAAATTTAAAAAGTGGAGCTTTGGTTTCATTTTTAAATAAAGAATAAAGTTGATTTTTTTAACCACATTTTTTCTAAATAAATCCATGAACAAATTAAGTACCTATTAGAAAAAGAACCCAGTGATAATACTTTTTTTTTGTTTTTTTTATACTTGCTTTACTGGCGCATGATGGTAGGAATTATATGGCACTGTGAGTCAACTTACTCACATGCAAATAACAGTGTATGTATATATATATATATATATATATATACTTTTTTATATTTTTGTATATTTTATATATATTTTTAATATATTTTTAAATTCCGTAATCAATAGAATGAATGCAACTCCAGGCAATCCAGGGATCTAGTTAAATAAGACAGACAACATATGGGTCTCTATTAGCCCCCTGTGATATATTATGCACATGCCCCACTATCAGTCTGTCCCTGACTGTCATTATTGTGCTATTATACCACCTTGTTCCATTTTCCCAACTGTGCAGCCCTGTGTGAAATCTAATTTTACAGAAAATAAACTCACAGCACTATTGGAACGAGTTCCTCATTAAGGTAGCCAGGGCTGACTGTCATTTCCTTGTAGTTGTTAGTTCAAATATATATCACATTTGACTATCAGGATATTCCCAAGAGTGATTTATTGACATAGAGAAGGAAAACAAGATCCGTCCATACGTCTGCCACTCATAATTCACCTCCATCTGGTCATATAATCCCCCGCATCACTTATCCTTTAAAGATTTAAAGGTCAGCCTACCTGGGCCTGTGCAGGATTAGGCTTCTATGGTTTGACAGACCCAACACATCTGCAAGCAATCGGGGTACTTCTAATCAGATGATGATATGACAAGTGTGGGCTAGCAGGAAGGCAATGTCCGATGGAGCGTATACAGCACAGAAAATGTCTTAATCCTTTGATTAGGTGTGATGTGGAGATGTATCCTAATGATAACACACAGATGTTGAAAACAATAGTATTTGGTAAAGTCATTTCAAGAGAATAGTGGTTGGTCTTTCATACATCTGGTTATTATGATTTCATAGGCTTTAGATCAGGAGTAGAAAAACCACACAAGAGAAGGCTGTATGATGGTTTATGAATACTGAGAAAAAAAGGATTGCATATATATATATATATATATATATATATATATATAGCTTGGCCAAAAATAAAGTCACTCCCTCAATTCTAAATATTCATTGGACCACCTTTACCATTGATTATGGCTCACATTTGTCATGGTGCTATTTATTTCCATCTAAAGTTACACTAATTTTTACTCATTTGTATTGATGATGGGAGAGTCATAGCATTGTGTAAAGTCTTCTCCAGCTCATCCCAAGGATTCTCAATGGGGTTAAAGTCTGGACTCTGTGGTGGCCAATCCATTTGTGAAAATGATGTCTCATGATCCCTGAACCTCTCTTTGATTTACATTGAGCTCAATTAATCCAGGCATTGTCATCTTGGAATATGCTGTGCCATCAAGCAAGAAACAAATCCATTGATGGAAAAACCTGGTCATTCAGTAGTAGTATTCGGGGAGTCAGCTGACCTCTTTTTAGGAAATATATTATTGATGAACCTAAACCTGATCAACTGAAGCCACCCCAGATCATAACACTGCCCCATTGGCACCCAGATCATAACACTACCCTCACTGCCTTGAGAACTTTTTTTTGACCAGGCTGCGCATATGTACGATACATTTCTAGTATATATACCAGGATTAAATGATATTGGCAGGAACACTATGCACCAGCATACGCGGATACCTAGGTATAAGCAGGTTTGCAAAAATGCAAAAGATCTTGGTACAGCAACTCCATGGCTTAAAAAAATATATGGTTCATCAAAATAAACAAACACTTGTACCTCTTAGTTTTCTGTCAGACTTTTCACCCAGCAGCATGGAAAACAAGCGAACCCTGAGTATCAGTCAGCTCAGCCTGTGAACATCTGAGACCAATTGTGAGTTTTGGATAACAAATATGGACCTAGGGGTAAAGGCTTTATCGCATCCCAAGCTCATGAAAGCCTCTGTTCTTCATGCCCCAAAAAGGGCTTTTCAGATTTTCAGAAAACAGAAATTTTGTTTTTCTTTACACAAGTCAAAAACCTGGGTTCCTAGTATTCTCTTTTATAAGAATATGTAGATACAATGAATAATAAAGTGTTGGGAATATATACTTATAGGTTTCATAGTTGAAACCTTGTTTTGTATTCTTCATGTCTACTGCCATATTTCTCGTAAAGTGCTGCCATTGTTCTTGCATGATATGGCTGGCATCTTTAGTAGATGTATGATTGATATAAAGGACATCCTGGAGACACATATAATGGAGAGACAAATTATATAGAGGCTTCATTATGATTGTATATAATACGATACCAGAGTTATTGATGTTGATGATCTGTTCATGATATTTTCAGACTCAGTAACTATTCTCTTGAGGAAGCAGCGGGTTGCTGTGAAACAGAAAAGGAAAAATGACCCTTGTCATTATATGAATATCAATATCCATGGTTGCTTAGATAAATCTGGATGCAATATGTGCATAGAAAACCATTATATTATGTAATAATTGCAAAAAAATGAACAATATTTTAACTGTGTGGGTATTATTGAAGTGTGTTGAGTCCCATGAACACTTTAGTATCTCTTAAAGTAGACGTATCACCACAATTCTTATTTTATATCAAAGGATAGATAATTGTTTTGCTTTTGTTTCACTTTAAATTACTGTTTTTTTATTTTATTATTTTTTTCATTTTATCAAAAAATCTTTTATGATACATCCAATTTTTTATTCATATGAACAAGTTGCCTATAAGTCAAATGATGAAAAGCATCTCTAATGCCTTGGTATGTCTACGAGTTCAAAATTGAACAAAACATACAGTAAAGGCCCAAATTTTAAAACAGGGAATATGACATTCCCTCAAACAGTCCCTTGTGGGAATCTTTAAGGTCAATGTTTTTCAATGGCTGTAATTAATGATTTGGGGGGGGGGAATGTCAGAATGCCTGTTTCCTATACAGAGCCCTTTCCGGCTACAGTTTGCATGGGCCAAAATTGGAAAAGAAAAAAATTTGGAGCATGCTGCCTGGCCTGATGAGTCCCAATTTCCGCTGCAACATTTGGATGTTAGGATAAGAATTTGGCATCAACCTGAAAGCATAGATCATTCCTGCCTTATATAAATAATTTAGGCTGGTGGTGATGTAATGGTGCAGGGGATATAATCTTGTTATACTTTAGCCCCTTGGATCCAACTAAGCAAATAACTGACACCTCCTACCGTGGTATTGTTGCTGACTATGTCCATCTCCTTATGATCACAGTGTATCCATCTTCTGATGGCTGCTTCCTGCAGAATAACATACCATGTCACAATGCTCAGATTATCTCAACCTGTTTTTTTGAACACAGTTATTAGTTCACTCTACCCAATGGCGTCCACGGTCTCAATCTAATAAAGCACCTTCATGGATGAAATTTGCATCTTGCATGTGCAGTTAACTGGTATGATGGCTCACTAAATTACTAATCGAATATGACCACTGATAATTCCTATGAGGAGGAAGCATCGGGGTGCCTCCTCCTTGTCCTCCGTGTCAGAGATCTGCAGCACAGCTGATCTGGTGTACTTGTTGTTCACCAGATGTATGTCAGATCAGCAGCGGTTTGTCTCTTTACCTTGCTTCAGGCTGCTCTGTCTAGGCCTTGGAAGTAGAGGTGTACAGCTGATTTATATGCACCTGCTCATTTAGTCCCTGCTCAGTCTGCCTGTTAGCCTCACTATATAAGCTGTGTTCAGACTGACACTCCTTGCCTTTGCAATAGGTGTGTCTAATGTCTAATGGACATTCCAGAAATAACTGACTTCTCAAGCACCAAAAAGCCTTGGCCTAGAGGATGGTAGGGAGGATTCTCTAGGCCATTCATTCAGCACTCCCTTTAAAAATATTACATATACAGTTCAGCCCTTTTTTTCTGATCAGACTATGTGGGCTAAGGCCTATCTGGATTCTGGTGTTGCAGCCAACTTCATGGATCAGAGATTTTGAGACTTTGGAATTCCTGGTATGCCCAAACTAGTCTATCAACTCCTTCTAGGCATGCCATGGCTTCGCCAACAGTCTCCAGTGATAGACTGGGTTTCTGGAGACATTCTGTCCTGGAGTTGTAGCTGTCACCACAACTGTATTCAGAAGATTGAACCAGTATGTTCTGTTTGCCTGACTGAGGCTGCATCTTTGTCTGGCCTTCCTGACTCCTACAAAGACTTCTCCAAAGACAGAGACCCTGCCACCTCATCGCCCTTATGACTGCTTCATTGAGCTCTTACCTGGAGCTATGCCTCCTCGTGGCCCCGTCTATCTTCTGTCTAGACCCAAGTCCCAGGCTATGTCTGAATACATTAAAGAGAACCTCAAAAGGGGTTTCATTCAAAATTGTTTGACTGTATTCAGGGTGCCACTGTTTTTACCAAACTAGATCTGTGTGGAGCCTACAACCTTATCTGAATCAAAGCAGGGGATGAGTGGAAAACCGCATTCAACTCTCAAGATGGTGACTTTGAATACCTTTTTCATGCCGTTTGGGCTTTGTAATGACCCTGCAGTATTTCAGAACTTTGTTAATGTTCAGTGACCTCCTTTACACTTTTGTTGTAGTATACCTGGATGACATACTAATCTGTCCCAGGGACCTTCTATCTCACCGGGAACATGTAAAGACTGTACTACACCTTAGAGAGCCAAATTGGATAAATGTCTCTTTGAACTCCTTGAAGTGACTTTTCTGGGTAATACTGTCAGGGATTACGTATGAAAAGTTTCTGCTGTTCTGAAGTGGCCATTACCGCAAGCTCTAAAAGCAATTCAAAGATTTCTTGGCTCTGCCAATTACTATAGACAGTTTATTAAGGATTACTCTTGCATTGTGGCTCTCATCACAGCTCTTACCAAGAAGGGGGCCAACATCAAGTTGTGCCTAAAGGAGGCTCTTCGGGCCTTGATATCTTGAACTAGGCCTTCACATCAGCTCCTGTCAATGCACTCTAATCCAAGTAAGCCATTCTTTCTTGAGGTTGATGCCTCCCCTGTAGGATTTGGGGCTGTTCTCTCCCAGCAAATTGCGTTCCTGTGGCTTCTTCTCGAGGAAGTTTTTGTCCGCAGAAAGGAATTACACAATAGGGGATTGAGAGGGACAGCACATCTGCAGCAGAGCTGATCTGGTAGCTGTTGTTCACCAGATATATGTCAGATCAGGGGCAGTTTGTCTCCTTACCTTGTTTCAGGCAGCTCTGTCCAGGCCATGGAGGTAGAGGCATTGCCAGAGTTTTCCAGCTGATTTATAGGCTCATTCAGTTCCCACTCAGGCTGCCTGTTAGCCTCACTATATAAGCTGTGCTCAGACTGACACTTCTTGCCTTTGCAATTGGTGTGTTTACCTGAGGCTCCAGGTTGTGTCTTTTTCTAAGTGCTGATTCTTTGGTTCTGACCTTGGCTTGTTTGACTTCGCCGTCTGCAGCAAAGTTCACCATTCTTTGTGGGGTGCTCTGGTGAACACTGGGTGGTTCCTTAGACTCTGCGCCTCTGCTCATACCGCCACCAAGCATGCAGATGGCACAGAAGGTCCACTTCCCCATACTCGTGGCAAATCTGTGACACTCCCCCTCCCCTCTTCATAGAACTGAGCAACTTTATGTGTACAGCACTCTTTCATTCTATCAAAACAATGGAAACTATCACAAAAGGTAATTTCGGAGATTTGATGTGTAAGCATGTATGTAAATCTCAAACAACAACCCCAATGATTAAATAACAGAAAAGATAGTTTTAAAGTAAATCATCTGGACAGCTGTAGCAGCTATTGTGCCCAAGAACATGATCTACAGATTTAGCAAGCTTCAAACTTTGCTTTTAAGTTTGGCAGAATGTACAAGGGAGTAATGTTCAATGGATTTTTCCTGCTCATCAGAGCCGTCACTGATAGATAGTCAATAACGACCAACAATTCACACAGTGAATAATTTATATTTCCAATCAATTATGCAGCATTTTATTTTGATTTTTGCCAATTTTTTTTATCAACGCAGATATACCAATGCATGTTATTTATTAGGCAGGTGCAGGCTCAATAAAATATATTACATTTTACTTTTTTTGTGCCATGAAGACCAATCTGGTTTCTGGTAAGCATTGCTATCTGAGCTGAATCATATTCTGTTACCTGATTCAGATGTCAGGAAAACTTGTTTAATTTATGATGAACAATTTATTCAGAGAAGCTTTGCTGACAAAGATAACTTTTCATGGATGAATCAAACAAAACAAGTGTGTATTTTTAACCTATGATGCATTATTTCGAGCAGAAACCCACACATCACTGTGCTGCGAAAAACATTTATTACAGCACATCGACATTAGAAACTGGTACTTTATATATATATTTAATTTATTTATAAAATGTACTTTTTTAAAAATATTTATTGTTTACAGGTAAAAAGGGAAACATAAAAAAAAGCCCAGCATTATCTTTATCTTTTTGGGTAAATGGTGTTACTCTGCTACATTTAGACTGACTTTCTAGCAAAGAGAAAGGACAAGGTTATACACATGAGTTATGATACCGTATGCTCTATTATACATGTATGTGCAGCACACATCTGATGCATTGGAGTGATGCAGTTCTTTTCATTCTAAATATCGCTCTAATGGCTCTGTTCAAAAAAAGCAGTAAATCTGACATTCACTGAAACATTTTTTGGTGGAGAATCAATCACTGCCATAAAAATCAGAAGATTCTTCACCAGGGAATGTTTTAGTGTATATCCAATACACTGTTTTATACATAGACTCTAACACACCATGCCCAGCCTTGCATTGCACTGCTGGTCAAGACACTATATTATTTCTGAACTTCTGTGCTGATATAGACAGCTCCTTTAGGCACATTCCTGCAGTGCTCTGTTGTGAATGGGCTCTTGAGGGTTGTGTTATCTCCCTTCTAATACTTTCAGATCCTTTTGGATGCAAGTAGTAAATTAATAATATTCATGAGCAGTGTTTAATAGTTACCTGATTTAAAAGCAATAAAAAAATGAATATTTTATTTTTTAGCACTGAACATAAATAAACTTTATACATAAAAATTTTAGACGAACCCTATGTTAAAGCAACCTGAGAAAATATATAGGCTGTAGAATCTTTTGGAAAAACTCAACTTGTTTTGTTAAAATCAAGTTTTCAAACTCTTTTTATATTTTAGAAATGCTCCTATTAAGGGGGATTCAGATATGCTTCAAAATTGAGCAATCCCATGAGGCTCCTGGCTCTGTCTCCTGCACCAGTACTTGTTCTTAGAGAACCAGAGTTCTATTTTACACAGCTAGCGACAGAGACTGGTACTGGTACCACTCACTACCACCCACATCAATTCTCCATGGGGCTGCTGTGGGGAAAAGCTACTTGTAGCGTCTCCCCAAAGGCAGTGGTACCCTGGCATAAGGAAATAGTAAATATACCTTTCATGGCCAGTGTGCATTTATCTTGGTGTTTTCATGTCAATACTAGGGATGAGCGAAAGTTCCTCGAACTTCCAACGGTTCTGTGAAATTCCGGCGAACCGATTTCACGAAACCATTGGAATTGGAAATTAAAACAGGAGGATTCCCAGAGGAATCCTGTTCGCGCGATCCCCGGGCACTAGTGTCCAGTATCTCTTACAATTGATACATTTGTTACGGATACAAATGTATCATTGATAAGAAATACTTATATTACAATGTCAGGAGGTTCTCCTGTGCTGGGCATCTTCTCAATGATTGGAGCTGTGGCTGCATTCATTGGGAAGAGTGTGGGATCCCTGGGGCACTAGAGGTTCATTAACCTCCAGTGCCCGAGGATTGCATCATGCAGCCCTGGAGATCCTCCTGTTCAGTGAGAGCTCGACCTCTCAGCGAATCAGAAGGCCGTTCTCGCTTACATTTTCGGGAAGCGAGAAAGGCCCGATTCCCCGCGAGATGGTACTTAATATTCTCGCTCATTCATCCCTTGTCATTGAAAACAAATTATAATCTTAGACCTCAATCCAACCAGAGACATGGGGATATGTTGTTGAAAGGTCACATTTTCGCGGCTACTGGCTCTCAATTTCAACTGTCACTGACAGCTTGTCATCAGCTGGAAGCCAATCAATTATGTAATCCCTATATCAGTGTTTCTTTACCTTTTTAACACGGGGAAACCCTTTGAAATAACTTTCAGATCTTCGGGGAACCCCTGCTATAACTCACAGTACTTGTGTGGCGGTTCATTGGAAAAATGTCTCTTGCAATGCTGGTCAGTGGGAAGAAAGTTACCCTTACAAATAGCCAAAAAGAATATTGGTGTCAGTTAAACTGACCTGAGAGGTACACACTGCTCATTGTTTAAGGGACCTCTAGCAACTTCTGGTGGAACCTGGCTGAGTATTTTTATTTTCAAAAGGTTGTAACTATTTTTAATTGAGGGCCAAGTATGGGCATAGTCATGTGGGTGACCATATGACCATTGTTAATTTTATCAAAAAATAAAGTTTTGGCTCCAGGTGATTTTTAGTTTTAGCTCTACACTGCATTGTGCATGTAAAGTTTATTGTAGAAGTCAGCTATGTGTGCAACAGTGCCGCACACACAGCCAGCTGCAATGGACAATGTAACTCCTGCACATGCACAGGAGTTTCACCATCAGTGGCCATCCGACGAGTGAATGGGGTCTTTGTAGAACTTAAAGTGCACCATGGAGTCAGTGGTGAAGTTGTAAGCAACCTAGGATGTGTTGATGCCTTTAATGCCCTTGCACATAGGTAACTATGTGCCATAATTGGCAAGTAGATTATGGTGGCAGTTTACCATCCACCAACAAGCACAGTTCTACTTTCATAATTAGTATTTGCTTTCAGCTGCTGGGACCTTACAGTTAGATGCCTAGAACCTTAGGGTTAGGGTGAAGTACCCGTCATTGCATGTTCTGTTGCAGCTGACAGTAAAAGAAACCTCAAATACTCCTAATCTGACATTATGTAAATTTGCCGCTGATCTTTTATCCTGAGCAGAGTTTTTCTTTGAAGCAAAAACTATATTTAGGAGAAGAAATGTTTACTAAACGAATGTTTCTTACACCGTGTAAATGATTTTCCAAATCGAATGCTGTTTTAGTGATACATGCCAGACTGTGCAATCATCTGTCTCCCTCAGCGTTGTTTACTGATTTATGAAAACTCGAGGAGCGATTTATCATGTTAAGTATTTGATAGCTGAACTTTCTATTTAGGATATGTAAAACAAATGCAAGACATGGCCGCAGATTTAATTTTCGCTGCAATCTATCTTTATTACATTCCGGAGATCAAACGTGGAGTTTTTTTCCTCTTCCAGAATGCGTCATTAATTCCAATAAGTAAGCCGTGAGTTGCCATCTCCGGAACGTGAAAAGTATCTGCAGCAAGGGAAGGATATGCGGGGTTTAGATGCGGCTCTATTAGTCAGCAGTAAGAATGGCAGCCTGGATACGTTCTTTGAAAGTTTTCACAAATTATAATTTACAAGTTTACATAGATGGATTTCTGAGAAAACAAAGATATTATTATATATTACAAGCCGAGAAAAGGTTCTAAATTTTAAAATAAAATAAAATTCAAGTTAGTAAATGAACTTTTGAAAACTTTTGTGTATCGGTGGATATGGTGTGCCTGCTGAACGGCTTTCATTATTGCATATATATTTACACATATATTCCTAGCCTATAAAACATTTTAAATGCGAGCCTGGGAAAATGCAGACCGATGCGTTCACTAGTTTGAGTGCTATCCCTCTCTTCACATCCAATGTAGCTGCACCTGCACACACAAAAGCTATGGTTGTCACTCCAGACAAATGATTGTGAACATCGCAGGCAAAAATCAAGTGTATAGCAGTAACCCGATAATTTGCAGATCAGGCAGGGATGACCGCAATCATATCATATGTAAGAGAGTACAATAGGGTGCTCATTCTCCTCTCTAAAGGAAGGTACAGTGGGGTGCCTTCTGCTCATGCAAGAGGATTTCCCCTAATTTTTTGTTCCAGTAATGGTGGACTGATCACCAATCAGACAGTAAAAAAAGTACCTTACCAAAAGAAAAACAGAAAACCATAAACAGTGGGGAAGGGATAGCCAAGTTTCTATTGTTGCCTAAATCTTTTTTCATTAAATATAGTTGATAAAACTCTTCAATGTGTCACTGAAACACCTCCACAACCTAACCAGCATTGGACGCCATGTATAGGGTACTGTAGAAACTTTTGGATGACTCCATGTATTCTTAGCACATTGCTGGCCACATATCCTGCAAATGGCACAACATTACATAATTGATAAAGGACCTACTCCTTGCTTACACTGCCCAAAAATGTTCAAGTATGCGACTTTGTTGCATTTTTTACTGCTTTAAATAGTTCAGAACAAATAAATAATTATAATTTACGTTCTGTTCCCACCCTTTCACTCGGCTCTTGGGATGCAGAACATTTCTCACCAATATTCTAAATTATAAACCCTCCATGGACCTTTTCTAAACACAAATTCCCAAAGTTAAAGTTAAATATTTTCTTTTTTTAAGTTTGTATTTCTAAAAACTGACTCAACTCTCCTAATCAGCTTCCCGTAATAACTTCAATTTTTAGTTCTGCTTTTAATAAGCTTAGTTGCTTGTTTACTGTGTTGCTGCAAAATCCACATCATAATCTTCTTTGAGCTTCAGCGTCAATATTGCAGGGTTGTAGAGCAAATGAAAATGTAATCATATTTTTCACTTAACCTTGGTGCAGTTCTGCAGATTTGGCACTAATTGAAATCGGTTGCTTTCGGTATTGAGATCCAAACACTTGTTTTTATGTTATTTTTGGGCTGAGATTATGAGCTTAGTAAAAATCCAAGAAGTAGATCTGCAAAAGCGCTGGACAGTCCGATATCCAAGTATACAGGTGGACTGGAGATAACTGGATGTGAATAAAGTTATGTATTTATTTATGTAGATGCATGGGAAGGGTAAGGCTGAACTCCAGACATGTGAAAAGACACAAATTGAAGCAGCTCTGTATTAATTATTGGGCCATAAAATATATTGTTAAAATATGACCATTATATGTATGTGAATTTGACGTGATATGCAATACCTGCAATGGGAGAGTAATGCTGCAATACTCATGTGCTAACAGGCTACAGAAAGAAGTGTACCTAAAGTGGACCTAAAAGGGTTGAATGGTGGGCAGCTTAAAAAACAGATTACAAACGGGTGACCCCTTCCCCATGTTTACTCAATATATAATACTCATTTATTTT
The DNA here is from genome assembly GCF_032062135.1 of Pyxicephalus adspersus. NCBI lineage: Eukaryota > Metazoa > Chordata > Amphibia > Anura > Pyxicephalidae > Pyxicephalus > Pyxicephalus adspersus. Next base: position 12,366,450 of record NC_092858.1, read on the forward strand.
AGGGAAAATGCAAAATATACCATTTGTTACCTTACTCCCTCCAAATCCAGTAGTGACAACTGATCCTACATTGCTGCTCTTCTATAGACGTGTCACATTCCTTCTCTTTAATGTCATAAACTGTAACGCAGCATCAGTTGCTACCACTGGTTTTATTTCTAAAACAGGGATCCCCCAAAAGTTGCTGGGGGTTCCATGAACAATTTGTGACTCTCTGGTCAGATACCACTGACCCCAATTATATTTTTGGCTATCTGTAATGGAGGCATTCTTCCCATTGACCACCATGATAATGTTCTGTGAGCTGCCAATAGAATAATTCTACCATATAAATATATGTTATATTCGAACTACAACTGAGAAGTAAACAGTTGCTACATTACCATTCATATAATATGGTGCAGAGGAAAAAAAAGTTGTAGACTCCATTGCTATGTTCCTGGTCAATGGAATACAACAGACATCTTTTTACACAGCCAACAGGGATCTGGTATGACAATGAGCTTCACATTGGATGCTGTGGTGAATATTTGTGATCTGGCGGTCTGGTATGACAATGAGCTTAGCATTGGATGCTGGGGTGAATATCTGTGATCTGAGGGTCTGGTATGACAATAAACTTCACATTGGATCCCAGGGTGAATATCTATGATCTGGTAGCCTGGTATGACAATGAGTTTCACATTGGATATTGGGGTGAATATCTATGATCTGGTTTGACAATGTGCTCCATACAGAATGCTGGGGTTAATATCCATGATCTGGTAGCCTGGTATCACAATGAGCTTAACATTGGATGCTTGGGTGAATATCTATGATCTGGCAATCTGGTATGACAATGAACTTCACATTAGATGTGTGGGTGAATATCTGTGATCTGGGGGTCTAGTATGACAATGAGCTTCACATTGTATTCTGGGGTGAATATCTGTGATCTGGGGGTCTGGTATGACAATGAGCTTCACATTGGATGCTGGGGTGAATATCTATGATCTGGTGGCCTGGTATGACAATGAGTTTCACATTGGATATTGGGGTGAATATCTATGATCTGGTTTGACAATGTGCTCCATACAGAATGCTGGGGTTAATATCCATGATCTGGTAGCCTGGTATGACAATGAGTTTCACATTGGATATTGGGGTGAATATCGTTGATCTGTACGACTGGTTTGACAATGAGCTATAGAATGCATGCTCGGGTCAATATCGATGATCTGGAATACTGCTATGACAATGAACATCACATTGGATGCTTGAGTGAATATCCATGATCTGGTGATCTGGTATGACAATAAGCTTTACATTGGATGCTGGGGTGAAAAAATCTTTGATCTGAGGGCCTGGTATGACAATGAGCTTCACATTGGATGCGTGGGTGAATATCTGTGATCTGGGCCTCTGGTATGACAATGAGCTTCACATTGGAAGCTGGGGTGAACATCTGTGATCTGGGGGTCTGGTATGACAATAAACTTCACATTGGATCCCGGGGTGAATATCTGTGATCTGGGGGCCTGGTATGACAATGAACTTCACGTTGGATGCTGGGGTGAATATCTGTGATCTGAGGGTCTGGTATGACAATGAACTTCACATTGGATTCTGGGGTGAATATCTATGATCTGGTGGCCTGGTATGACAATGAGCTTCTCATTGGAAGCTGGGGTGAACATCTGTGATCTGGGGGTCTCGTAAAAAAATGAACTTCACATTAGATGCGTGGGTGAATATCTGTGATCTGGGGGTCTGGTATGACAATGAGCTTCACATTGAATGCTGGGGTGAATATCTATGATCTGGGGGTCTGGTATGACAATGAGCTCCATATAGGATGCTGGCATGGAAATCTATGATCTGGGGTCTGTTATGACACTGCCAAAACCTGCTGATAGATGATCCTGTAGGATTCAGGTTTAGTATGTTGATCCAACACTATGCTTTTATTATTGTGGGATTCGGTAGAGCCAGTTGGAGGACCTGTGCAATTAATTTGCCTAGTAATACCTAGGGGGTCATCTGGATACTTTTAGCAGATGTGATTGGTTGAAAAGACTTCATGAGCTGCATGCAACTTACTCCCTGGCTCATCACCAATCACAAGTAAGTCACAGAACATGTTAAGAATTCTCCAAGGGTCCTAAGTAAAATCAATACCTTTCTATCTCCTATCCCTGGGATACCTATACATCCCAATAATCATTATTATTATGGGTATTATTACTATTGTTTCTCTAGCGTATTCATCGACTATCTACGCTCATCATAACTTGCGATATCCTGCATGTACCAAAAAAGGAACCTTGATTGTGAGCCTGAAAATCATTCAGCAATTCACAGCATCTCCAAAACATTTCCGAATTGCAGCTAATTTAAAGCATGTAGAGCAGTGAATAATGATTACACGCTGGTTCCTAACCATCTCAGATTCTGAATTAATTATTTATAAGTGTTGAAGTCCTGATACTTTTGTATGATTTATTTCATGCATTTCTTTTGTGCTTACATTGATTGCTTTTTCAAAACCTGCATCATTAATGCAAATACACTCATGGGCGCTTCAACCATTCAAAGGCACCTTTCCATAGTTCTGAAAAGATTCATCAATCACTTTTCTTAGCTTTGAATTACAATCTATTATGCATTTCTCTGCAAGTTTTTTTTTTTTATCTGAGCGGCAATATCCCCCAATAGAAAAAAAGATAAAGGGGAACCTGTCGAGTTTGACTTTATCAAAGTGTTCCCTGCAACACAAACTTGGGGCTTTCACAAAACAAGACCTGCACGGAAACTGCTGATGTTTCTGAACTTTTGCAGAGATTTAAAGCAAAATTTAAATGGTTTATTGACTAAATAATAACACAAAAATATAGGGGAAAAAAGGAGGACAAAAGGGTAAATAATAAACTTTTGCTTTCAGATTGATGATTCATAATAAAGGTAGATTTCTGGTAATTGTTTTAGTACTATTTAGAAGGACATTAATGACTTTTAAATGAATGCATTGCTAAATTGAAAGATATTTCTTTCATTGTGAGTTCATTTTAGATTTGTAGGGATGTAGTCTTTATTTTAATTTTTCTGTTGAGGTTTTTGTGATGTGGTTGTTACTCCACAGTAGGAGACCCTCTTCTCTTTTATATGTATACCATTTTTATTATAATTATTAATATTATATATTATAATAAACTGTATTTATATAGCAACATAATACGCAGCTCTGTACATTAAATAGGGCTAAACACTACAGGTGTTTCCCATGAAAGAGATGGTCAGTGATTAAGTGAGGAATTTGCACAGGAATCTTCTAAGCTTTCCTCCAGTGTATGTGGTGGCCTAGCTCCTCTGCCCCTTCATTAAGTCCCCTACATAACCTTTTATGTTACTTCTGAAAGGGAAAACCTGTAAAGTTAGGACCCTGAGTCTCCTAAGGTTTAGCATAACCTACAAGATGTTGGGGTCCATCATCACCAGTCTCCAGGCTTTAGGCTATCTCTGCAAGGAAATATTTTACAGGTAAAAAAGATGCATAAAATGTTACATGCACATATAAGTTAACAGAAAAGTTCTTACTGAAATGAAAGGTCTTGCACCAGGGTCTTTTAAATTCTCCACAAGCCAAAACCCCGTGGTTATCCAGCCAGCATAGCCTGGCTAGAAGAGAGATTTGTTCAAAATGAGATGCATAGAAAAGATCAGAAGCTACTTATAAGAACAGCCATGTTTAGGGGATATCCTGAGGATTAGCAAGGCATGATCATTGTTCAGTATTAGTAAGCTGGAACGTGAGCCATCGCATGTAATACACAAATATGAATGCCCCATTGAACAAATAGAATTCCAAATATAAAAATAGTAGTTTCAAAGTTTAAAACTTCTGGTGAGTTTATTTACTTAGAATGAGGGCCATTTTAGAGACGTGATAAACCACAACATTCTGCCACAGACTCAACTCTGGTCTCATCCCCTACCAATTAAGTTAATGTACAGCGCTGCATAATATGTTGGCTCAATATAAATCCTGTTTAAAAATAATATAATTAATTAGGAAGTATTCTTTGCACATGGCTGTGGTAGATCACGGCACGGTTCCCAAAACAAATCATTTTTGGCTTCAGAGTTGCATAAAGATTTGTGTCAAGTGAAAATGTGATCCCCTGTGGTGCTGTTTGCTGCCACGGCAGACTAGTCACTTTTGGCCATGTGGTTCTATAAAGATTTGTGGCTGCCTGCAAATCTGTGTCCCTGCAATGCAGTTTGCCGCTCACATCTGCATAGCAGTAGTATCCCGCGTGCTTGGAAGCTGCCAACCCCATGGTTTTATACCACAGGTGCGAAAGGGCCCTTACACTGCTGCTACCATAGAAATGTAAAATAAAGTGCCTACTACAAAGAAAATGGCATACTTACTTGTCCTTGTCCATGTGTTGCAAAGAAACTACTGCCTTAAGAATCTTTAGATTTAAACCCCTTCAGAAGTGTTGGTGTCAGGTCTTCCATGGCACTTTATGATGCCACGTACCACTGCCCTATGCCACTTCATGGTATAATAGTGACTTTGGGGCTAGCGGACTACACCACTAAGCACAGAAAAAGACTACAAGTCTGATAACTGTAATGGATGCTAAAGGTTTTTCAAGCAGTGGTATCGCTATGCCACAACCCAGAAATTGTGGTGTAGGCAAGAGGTGCGGTAACTGAATTGAAAAAACTCTCTTTTTGCTTTTTATAGTAGTTAAGTTCCTTCAAATCTGAACTCCAGGCTGATATAAATGGCACAATATATGTATTGTATCATCTTAATAATTTTTAAGTACCAGTATTTGACTTGGTATTAGGCTCATGTAGTAGGCAAAGGAACAAATCAGGTGCATTGGCATTGCTCATGAGCTAACAAGGAGTAAGGAGTAATAGGAGATTGTTAGTCTACTAAATATTCATTAAAGCTATGTTTACACTGGTCATGAGGTTGAGGCCCGTTTATTGCTTCCTCACTGTAAGGAACCTACCTGTCCAGAGAGCCCGCGGCGTCCTTGGGGATCACACTGAGCGAGGGAGACGCTGCTGCCGCAGGCAGCATGACCAAGGCTGCTGCCCTGCCGCAGCATGTCTCTCCCTGGCAGCGATGCAAACCGTTCCGGCCAAACTACTTTTCAGCCAGGCGACATCCCCAGCATCCCTATGGACGTGAACCGAGATGTTCTTGTTCTCAGGACTGCTGTGGACATGCAAAGTAGGGCACGTCCCAGGGGTGCTGTGGGTAGAGTTGCGCACGCTACCACACGTGTCTCTTGTACCCCCCGGGGGTGAGGCACTCTGCTGCCTCTCCCAGGGACATAGTTAGATTGGAGTCATCCTCCAATAAAATGGCGCCAGTGGCGCAAGGTCATTGGGCACTCTGGCTATTTTAAGAGAACCTGTCCTGAACACCATTGCCCGCTATAGGCCTCTGTGTGTACAGTGTGCTTGGGTACGTTCTCTGTGTAGGTTCATACTAACCTCTGTTGTGTCATTACTAATAGTGACCCGGTCTGATATCGGTTTCTGCCTGAACTCTGCCTGTCCTGACCTTGGATTGTTTTTGACTACTATTGCCTGCTGCCTGCCCTGACCTCGGATTATTCCTGACCTGCCTTTGCCTTATACTTCTGTACTACGCTTATCGGACTGATCATCTGTCAATGACTTTTGCCTTGTTTTATGACGACAATAAAGCTTGATAAAAGGATTCTTAGAGTTAGCGTGTCCAGGCGCATTACACTCACGCCAGGGAACCATTTCTTTTGGGGAGATTAGAGTAGAGTAGCTAATGAATGAATGGGGACCGCAATGAGCGGGATCACTGAATCTCAAGGCTGGTGTGAAACTGTCCTTACTGTCTAATCACTGACTGGGGTACAAGACAAGACCTGTAAGTGTAATTAACTGCAGGAGAGATTAAATAAATCCGAAGACATAGTTTTCGAGTTTAAAAATATTCAATCTGTGTGGAAGCTGTTGGTGTTTTTTTCCATTTCTGGCTGAACAAGAGGTCTGGGTAATGGCTACAATATCATCTGTAGTCTCAGTTCTGTACAACACAATGGCACAAATGAAGACGTTCTGAATGGAGCCTGAATTGTAGCCACCGAAATTAAGAAAACCTCTGCAAAGGATAGAAGAAATTTATGGGCACTTATTAAGCCCAGATTTTTGGAACAATGGGGGAAACAATGTAGTAACATATACATAAAATATGTAAGGTATATATGTTTGTTTTGTGTATTTAGCTGTATTTTTAGAGATTAGCTGTAGGACTGATTGCCTATTGTTTGCAGTAAAGTTTGTCAAGTGAATATCAACTGAAATTCAAAAAAATAAATTGATGAAGCTTTGAAAGAGGTCAATGCAGGTCAGAAACTGTAGATTACATGCAGGTAAATGTGAATGATAATAGACACAACCTACAGGTGAGATGCACCTAAAAGCAAATCACATTTCCCTATTGATACAAGCCATAAACTAATCTTTGTATAATATGAAATCATTAAGAAACTACTAAATTCACTTTGACTCCTTTCCTATTTCAGAAAGTTTGACTTAATAATAAAAGTTTGTTCCCTGCAGGCATTTATAATCCTTCGTTTAAGTCTAAGCTGTCCCCATATTTCTGATTGCAGGGGTCTACGAGAATGAGGCAGACTGGATGGGATAAATGAGTTTCATGGCTTTATCTGACAAAATACCCTGTGACAATTACAAGACTGATGTCAAAGTGGTTGTGAAATAAGCTTCGGTTTCTCTTTAATATCTGGGGATGAGGGCGAGAGGAAATGAAAGATGATATCCGCTCTGTCAGCATCTCGGGGATTCATGGTGTTCAATTAGGAAAATGGTTTTAGGTTCATGCTCCACAAAACCCCCACTGCGCACACTAGGCGCATCGACAACATAATTTGCTGCCATGATGTATCGGCTTGATATGGAAAAACGATACTTTGTGATTAAAAATTTGAAAGATTAAAACCAGCTATTGAAATAAGATAACTATTATCAGCCAAGGTAAAAAACCCACGCAGACCTTTGCTTCTTTGTCATTCAGATTTTTTAATATTCCCTTCTTCCCTGACCTTTATCATCAGCTCAGCTAACAATGAAAGTTTAATTATTTTAGATTATTTTACTTTGCTTTAAAGCTGTGCGATTCTGGACTGTTTTATATAAAAGTGCAGCACATTCAGCTTTCAAAAATAAAAGGTGATAGGTTGGGGGGCACATTTATTTTCCAAAAAATGAACATTCATTGAACATGTCCTGGATTCATGCTGCCTGTCAGTAATATCATCATGGATGACTGACAGATTTCTAAAACTCAACCTGGATAAAACAGAACTCATCCCCCCCCCCCCTAAATTCAAAATCTCCCCCTGACATATTCTTAACCGGTAATAGCATTGTTATTCATTCCTCCTCCCAGGCAAGTTGTCTTGGCGTCAGCTTCCATTCTCCCTCTCATTTACCCCCCATATTCAGAATATTTCCAGGTCCTGTCACTTTCACCTACACAACATCTCCAAAATCCACCCCTACCTGTCCCCTGAGACCACCAAACTCCTTGTACATGCTCTTATCATCTCTCGTCTGGACTACTGTAACATCCTCCTCCTTTCCACTAACCCGACTCTCTCCTCTACAATCTATCATGAATGCTGCAGCCAGACTCATCCATCCTTCCCTCCGCTCCTCTTCCGCTGCATCTGTTTGTAGTTCTCTCCATTGGCTTCCATTTCACTTTAGAATTAAATTCAAGCTCCTGTGCTTTGCCTTCAAATCCTTCCACAGTTCTTGTCCCACTTACCTTTCTGACCTAATATTCCCCTAGCCGCTCTCTTCGCTCCTCCAATGACCTACTAATGGCTTCCTCACTCAAAACCTCATCACACGCACGGCTCCAAGACTTTTCTAGAGCTGCCCCGACTCTCTGGAATGGCCTTCCACATCCTATTTGGATTGCTCCTTGCTCCACCATTCCATATCCCCCTTCATAAAGTTTGCTGCTTTCCTCACCTCCTAGATTGTAAGCTCTTCAGGGCAAGGTCCTCTCCTCCTCCTGTGTCACTGTCTGTATCTGCCTGTCATTTGCAACCCCTATTTAATGTAGAGCACTGCATAATATGATGATGCTAAATAAATACTATTTATTATTAATAATAATAACATGAACAGTCATTAAAAATGAATATTCTTTTTCTAAACATGAGAAGGTTACTTTTTAAAAAACAAAAGTGATGGGTTGGGGTCAGTCTCAGCCTAGAGAAGGCTTATGTAAGGTTTTATCTTTGCAGTTGGCAAGTGTGACTTTTGCCAAGGCTTCCCCCTACTGCACTACCAAATCCAAGCTTGGATGTATGAGTTACAAAGAACCTAACAATATATCTCAATGACACTTCTCTCTATTCTTGGCTTCTGTGACTCAGCTGCCCAAAGACTATGCATTGCATTATAGATTGATTCCTTTTTTGGAAATGAACCTGCAAAGGTATGACAGTGGCATTTCTGTAGCATAGAGTAGTTGCACCAATCAATACCTCTCAAAGAACAGTTGTGCAGCTGTCGGCTGACACGGGCATTGCCAACACGTTTTAGGAATACAAGGCTCCCTTCTCCATGGCTAGGGATGGCTAAACCACTTTATACAATATACACCCATAAAGGACTAAAGAGTCCTTAAATCTGAATAGCCACCTTACCTTTCATCTTGCACAAATAAACCAGCTTGGTGCCCTACACTGAAACCTTACCCTTTCCTACCCAGGTTGACTATCCCTGATGGGTTGGGAAGGGTTGCTCTTGTTTTGAATTTGTGAAGGTTTTAGGCTATACCTTCTTATGTGGCAAAAATGACTTTTGCCAAAACTGTCCCCTACCAGGCTACCAATTCCAAACTGGGATAAATGAGTTAAAAAAGCTAAAAATATATCTCAATGATACTTCTTTTTTGTTTTATTTTGCTAAAAAATTTATTTTCCAGATCTATGTAGAATACATCTTAAAGGTCACTAACACATAACTCCATTTACTGCAAATAGTATTCCCTATTTCTCAGCCCTGCAAATTCATTTCTGGAGCCATGCATAATGCTGATGGCAACATTATAATGAGCAAAGAAGCAAAGACAAAAGTCGCTGAACCCCCAGGCTTCCTATTCTGCTTTGTGCTCATTTCACAAGAAGAAGGTTATAATCCGATACTGTATATTCAGTTTATTTATATTCATGTTTCATTGTCTCTCATATTTTCTGCTTCTCTATATATAAGACTTGTCACTCCTGACCAATGTTTCACCAAAGGGTTGGAAGGTTGGAAACATATCAGTGTGGTTTTTTGGAACTTGGAATAAAACTAGAATTTTAAAGGCAAACAGCAAGTAAATGGAAATTTTACATTATTAAAGAGGAGCTAAAGTTCAACTTTTAAGTTTCCATAAACTTTTCAGGCAGGTCACTATTGCAGAAAAGGACAGGTGATCTTCCATCTGCAATAATCTCTCCTACCTGCCTGATCGCTGTGGGCAATATGGTATATGAAGGCAGTTTATTCTTTTTCAATGGGTTGGTAACATACTTTAATGTGCTAAAACCACATCTGATCTCTTGAATTAATATTGCAGAACACCACAACACAATAATACAATAATTGCACCACCCAACTCTTTATGCACTATCATCAAACGTGAGTGAAATCTATAGAAGGTGAATGTTGTTATTTAATTCTGAAGGGCTAATATGTAAGCCATTGTCAAACAAAAGGTATTATAAGCCAGGAACTGCCATTGGGGATGTGTACCAATTCCAAGGTAAAGAAAAAACCTCTCTGCGACAGAATTGCCTGCTCTCTTTAACAGCTCCAGTACACTCCAATAATGTGATGGCTGTGAGCTCACCCTCCTATAGAAAGAAGGCTGTGTTTTCCATTCCTTCCAATTATTGGCTTTTGTGACTCAAAAGACTATGCACTGCATTAGATATTTGATTCTTATTTTTTGGCGAGGAACCTGCAAAGTACAGTAGTTGCACCTATACCTCCCATAAAACAATTGTACAGCTGTGCATGACATCATCTATCAGCCTCGACATGTGCCTTGCCTACACATTTTAAGTACAAGACTCTCTTCACCATGGCTAGGGATTTGGTAAACTAATAAATGCTATATAGATCTTCCATAAAGGACCACAGAGACCCTTATCTGAATACCAACCTTTGCAAAATTGTTCAAGCTTCTGCCCTATATTGAATTGTAACCTTTCCCTAACCAGCCCGACTATCCCTGGCCCACCCCTGCAGGCATTGGATTTCCATTGTTTCTATTAAGTAGGCACATAATTACAATATTTTGTTACCTAGGGTGGTCTGTATAGGAATCCAGACATATTGATTTTCCTTTAACTTCTGCTTGCATCAAGGCTGAAGATCTTGAAAAATCATGGGTGCTGTGATGCATTTAGAAACCTATGTACAGTATTTGCCAGACCCTTCCAAATTAAAAAAAAAAAAAAAAAACTTTTGAAAACCCATTACTTAAAAAAAAAAAAAAAAAACTTTTGAAAACCCATTACTTAATAATTTAATAAAAAAGCCAGATAGTCTCGAATCTGCCATCATATGATCAGAAGCTTCTTTACTCTGTCACACTTACCTCTTTCTCACTAAACCGCAGTCATCTCTCTCCTGTGTATGCGGGCAGTTCTGACTCTGGGCATGCCTGTCCTCCCAAGCTTTATCAGTCTCACCCATTCCACCAGCCAATCAGGAAATAGCCTCTTAATTATCCATAGATATTTAGCTAGCTCAGACACAGCACTCAACATTCGTGTAATGTGTCTCCACTAGTGTCAGGCCCCCTAGCTCTGCTGAGCAGCTCCTGTACACCTGTTGGTCATTTCAGTGCTTCCTCTGTCCAGCTCCTGTGTTAACCCGCATTACCCAGTATGTTGTTTCCCAGACTTTACTCTAGTGCTGTTCCAGTGTTCCTTTGTGTCTGTGAATATTCCTGTGTTACCTGTGCCTCCTGTCGCTTACAGCGTCCCCTGTGTTCCTTTTCCTATAGTGTCCCCTGCCTAACTGGTGTCTATTTATTGGATTCCTGGTATTGCTGCCTTGCTGCCTGCTTTGACCCTGGCATTCCTTGACAATTCTTCAGCTTAGTGATTTGGTACCATGTATCTTCTTGCCCACCCTGCTGTGCCCAAGGACCCAAACCTGGCAGTAACCAGCAGCGCAAGACCTGGTTACTGCTTAGACTCTGTGCCTTGGCCCTCTCAGGGATCATACCATTTCTATGCAAGCCGTAGTGCCTTCCAGTCGCTCTGTCCCCCAAGCATGACACACTGATCTGTCCTCTACCTATATTCTCCATAGATCTGTCTATTTTTCCCCCACACCTCAATGTTGGCATTCTTAAAGTCTTAGGGACCATATGAAGACTTGTGATAGGCTCTTCAGATAATCAAAGGGCAGCATACACATGGCAATCAAGTACCAGAGGCATTGCAGACTGGACCCTTCCATGTTGAAGACACCCTGCTTGATATATGGCTAGGGCTTTGGATGGGTAGATAGGACTTTTAGGTGGATTTTTAACAAAAATAAAAACTATTCAGTAGATACATAAATTTATAAATGGGCAGGTGTCTTTTCTTTTTATCTTTCCTGGAGATCAGCTTTGAGTATTTAGGTCATCACTACATTGTCACTTACACCTGGCTTCACCGTAAATGACTACTACGGGCTGCCAACGTAAAGTTTTTGTATAGAATGAGCAGAATTCTATTTAAGGTGTGCAAAATTTTTATTCAATAATTTCTTTTCCAATAGAAAGAAAATCCCGTCTCCGTAGCCCAGAGCGTCTGTATTTCTTTGAAATTGAAAATTGCATCCAGCATCTCTCCTAGCCCTGGGGGTTCACACAGGAATAGCAACAAAAATGTAATTTTGTGGGATGTATTTCTAATGAAATCACCTGTGATGTTGAGAATTCCCATGACGATCAGATTGCTCACTCGATCGTTTTAAATAAAAGGAAAACACTATTAAAAATTGTTCAGCGTATTGGAAATAAAGAGTGATTATCATGCAAGGAGCGATGTGTGCATTGGTACCTTAGGGTGTTTAATTTGTATTATTTTAAATACTCATCTATATAATGTTCACAATGAGGTTTTTTTTTTAGCTTTATGAGTGAACAGATGCCTTTGCATCCCATGCCCTGAAGACCCTCTCAACGTGGTTATTATGTCCACTCGAGTGAGCTTTAATACAAAGTGACCCCCCCCCCCCCTTATACATTGACTGTCTCTCTGTGTGTTATTCAATTATAATGTCATCTATGCCTTTGTTAAAGAGGAACTCTGATTTCTAATTTCACAAATATCAATAGTCCTGACTCCTGAATATATATATATATATATATATATATATATATAGTATATATATATATATATATATTATGGTATATTATATTGCAGTGAAATATACTATAGTATTGTATGGTTTGGTATAACAAAGCGGCACAAACAGTATAAAATTCTTTAAAGAAAACTTAAAATTTACCAGCAAACTATTTGGTCTAGATATGTCCCCCAATCCCCCAATTTTTAACAACATTGTACATATTTTCAAATTGGATTATATTATCATATGTTTTAAACTTGTACTCATGATTCATACATTTTTCTAATTGATTGCAATGTACAAAATGATTATTAACTATTATTAAAATTATCTATGCACCAAAAATAACCATATTTCATATCTAATAACTTCCTTGAGATAAAATAACCTTTTAAAAAAATAAACAATTTCAGTTTAATAGATAACAAGATAAAAACTGATATATTATACATTCATTCAAACTCACAATCAGATTCAGGTCATTCTACAAACCCGCATGAAGCTCGCCCAAAGGTAATGCAAGAAGTATGTCCTCCAAATGGTCTCGGGATAAGTAATAGGGTAGTAAGAAGTATGTTAACTTCCATTCAATAAATCCAATCATGGTTATTTATTGGTTATATTGAGTTTCACCGTATACGCTCCTTGCTTCATCAAACCAAAGAACATTTTACAAATGTGTTTGGTAGGGCTTCGTCTCTTGGCAGGCAGCACTGTATTACCCATGGGTAAGGAGTCTAAGGTATGTCTGGTCTTTTCCAGAACATCTCACAAGGTGTGATAGGCCAGTAACCCTAATGGTCACTGGGCTACTTTGCTTCAAGGACGTCACGAGGTCGTGGCCCCCAGGATCTTCCCACCAGGGTTGAGCAGGATTAGATGGCTTCAGTATAGTACAGGACAAGCTTGGTCCCAGAAGAAATTATAGATGCAGGCAGGTCTAGGCCTGGGCTAGCGAATGGCAAGAATTGAGGTCAAAATCGTCCGAGGTCAAGGCAGATGATAATCAGGTTCAGGAGAACACAAGGTCAGGGTCGAGCCAGGGTCATTAATGGTTAGTTAGAATTCATATTAGAACATGTATATAATATGTTTACTTAATATTAATAATCATTAAATCTACCTGTGAAAGGGGAGGGTGATGTTACAGCAGACCTCTAACTTCCTTTTTTACTGTTTCCATAAACTGTTGCATTAAACATGTATATACATCCCCAGATATCCTGTTGTTGCTGTCTTCTGTTGCTCTGCTATATTACATCCTGTTCTTAGTTGCCATCTTCCTTCTGATCTCCTACAAACATCCGATCTTTCATTACGCATACCCATTGCCCATACCCATTAGAGGAGTATGCATTGTAGTAAGCTGGCAGAGGGGTTTGGATGGTCAAAGTGTGACTATTATGGCTTTTGCCTTTGCAGATCCGATCCAACCCAGAAGTAATGTCACCTGTCCCACATGGCCATCCAAAGAGAAGACATCATCAAGGAGGGGGAGAAACTCCTATGAACAATGGAGCTGGTCAAGTTCATCAAGTTCAGAGTTGTGACCTGTTTAGTTTCCATGGTCTTCCAGCCAGCAGCCTACAGAAGTTATGACCAGAGATAATCCCAAGACAAACCAGAATAGTGAGGGACCTGTTGGCCATCCTGTGTGAACTTGCATTGCCCTTTTTCAGCTCCTTAAAGAAGAATAACCTTTCTGTCTGTTGATGCCCAATGCCCTTCTTTAAGAGGACAATTAACTCCATAATTTGTAGATTGCGTATATTTCCTTGAGTGTTAGGGCTCCAACATTGTCAGCAAGGGCCTTCAATGTCATTCGTTTTTGGATGGGAAGTACCACTGTTTAATAGGGTAAGCAGTTCAACCATAGTTTTAAAATAATACATACTTTCAGTGTTTCCTGAATTCACTTGCATAATTGTTTCATTAATGTTGGGTCCAGCCCAGTACAGAAAGAGAGCCCAAGAAACCCAACACCTCCTATGAGAAGAGTACTGCCCATTGTTATGTTGTAATGCCAAATCTTTTGTTTTACCTTTTTTCTAATAACAATTAAATGTTTTTGTTTTTTAAACTTTTTAAAACTTTAATTTGGTTTTCAGTATTTTTCTTTGCTTTACATATTTGTACATTTTTTCATTTACATTTTTTCCCTAATTTTAGAAAATCTATTTTTTCTGCTGACTGTCTGGAATGCGATTTTGTAGGTTTGACGGGTGATTTGTGCTTTTCTTTTCACAATAAAATTGAAGTTCTTGCTAGAGACATTGTGAGCAATCACAGCATTGAAAGACTTGTTGCATATCATGAGAACCATAACTTATATCTTGTTGGTGTGTGAAAGAAACTTTCCTATCAATAGAATCACTTTAAGTGGGCATTAGTGGCAGATGACCCCCACCTGTGCTATGGTAGGAAATAAATTTACCGGTATTCTGGCTCAAAGGCAACGCCACCCATCCTACTATTCATGACCTTGATTTCCCTGTTGCAACTAAAAACACAAAAGAGCAAAGCATCTTACAGTAGTCTCTGTCTGGTTTGGATTAATGGCCCTGCTGCTGTGAGACATAATTAGGAACAGCCCCGGCCCTGACTCTTGCTGCTCCCAACATTAATACACTGAGATCTGGAGGTCGTGTCAGCATTCCCTTTTTCATTTCTACTTTAGGTGGAATGAGCATTCATTTGCTGTTTGCATTTCATATAACATCCACCGACACCATTCGTTCTGGACATTGTACCAGTTATTTACTTGCATTTGCTTAAGATACAATAACAAAATTAATAATTTTTTGAGCATTAATTAGCATTTCATATGTACCATTTCGCTGTCCTGTTTAGCAGGCTCTATTAGCAATGCATCTGTTTTTAGAATATTATTGTTTTGCAGTGTGGAAAAGGATCAGTCCAGACGTGCTTTTTTATAGGGAACATGAGCATTGTTGATTGGAGTAATGTACAAAATAATGCACTTTGCTATTATTAATACTATACAGTATTTATAGAGCGTCATCATATTGCGCAGCGCTGTACAAAGTCTATAGTCATGTCACTCAAAGGTGCTTACAATCTTATGTCCGACCATAGTCATATGTCAATATTACAGTTTAAGGTCAGTTTGGGGGAAGCCAATGTTTTTGGGATGTGGGAGTAAATCGGAGTACCGGCAGAAAACCCACACAGACACAGGAAGAACCTGCAAACTCCATGCAGATAGTGTCCTGGTCGAGATTCAAACCTGGGATCTAGCGCTGCAAATCACTAACCTCGGAGCTACCGTGCTGCCCACGGCTATTGAGCTTCTTAGGATATATTTGCTTTAAAAACTAAATAATAATAAAATAATAATATACATATTTTTTTCAATGGGCCTGATTTATTAATGCCCTCCAAGCTTGGGAGGATACACTTTGATCAGTGAAGCTGGGTGATCCAGCAAACCTGGAATGGATTTCTTAAAGGTAATTTGCTAATAGTTGTGAAATTTTTTCAATCTTGGACCAGATCCATTCCAGGTTTGTTGGATTACCCAGGTTCACTGTTCAAAGTGTATCCTCTCCAGTCTTGGAGAGCTTTAATAAATCAGGTCCGCTGTCTTTATTATATGCAAACAGTGTAATTACCTGAATTAGATTTGATGGATGTCAGTCCCTTAAAATACTCTGAACAGCAAAGCTGAGGGGGTGAGGGTCCAGCACAATTAGCTAATCATGAGTGGGGGGGGGGGCAGACAATGAGTGGATAATTGATGAGGCAGTGGTATCTTAAAATAGGCGAATGTCATACACTGATAGGGTAGGGGATCAGACAGATCATTGTCTGAGTGGATGACTTACATTAAGTATGCTGATCAGAGGATGAAAGGAGAGAGCCACGAGAGATGCACTGTATCTCTTTTCACAGTCCTATTGGCTCATCATTGTGCTGCCCCTCTCTTCATTGTCCAGTTGGCCCACCAGTGTGCCTTTTCTCTTTTCACTGCCAAGTCATACGGAAGAAGACCCATAAATTAAATCCTCTTTGGTATTAAATCCTCTTCCCAGTTCTCCAAACTGGATGGACAGAAATACAAATGCACTCATATATGAATAATATTTAGTTTTTTTCCTGTCCAGCTTTAATAAAGTTCTAGATTGTGACATTTATTAGACACTGAGTTGCACAGCAACGTAAATTTGTCTTTTGACATCACTTGCTGTTTTAGCACCTTTACAATTCAATATTTAAACTGGTTTGTGGAGCCAGTTTAATTTTATGGAGGACATACCATCCCGTCCTCATTTATAGGCACCGGCCCATTCACTAATAGAGCTTCTGCATTTTCTCAACATAAAATCAAATAAAAATGTCAGACGAGACATTAAATCAAATGTGTTAACTTTAGACGATGGAAATTCAATAAAAATGCCACTTCTTCATTCCATTCCCCAAGTAACGCCATAATGTTTACATATCCCAACTGATTGACTTTCTTTAATGGGCCTGTAAAGTGGCAGCGGATATACAGAACCTGCCACGTCAGCTGTATCAATTGTATAAAATTCTTTTTGTGGTTCGTCAATGTGGAGATAAAAGTGTCGGTCACAACATCAAACAATCAAACTTTTAGCAAACACGATTCAGCGGTGAAGTTAATCGGTGAACACGCCATTACGTACATTTTATTTATTGGTTGCACTGTCTCTGCTCAGTGCTTAGTAAACAGTAGAATTTATTACGCTATGTCTTTCAGCCATGGTTTTATATGATTGACTGTTGTTATTATTTACTGCTGTGTTCCCTGCACTTGGTGGAGTCGCAATAAAAGGATGAGAGAGAATATTCAAACCAGCCAAACTCTACAGACAAAGAACCACAACATTCAGAATACATTATTGTTATATGGTTATATGACAGGTGAACTTTAAAGCACAACTAAACAATGTAAACTTTTACCATAATTGCCATACTTATGGCACCCACCTACCTTTTTCTCCAGGAACCTGTGGCCATTGCATCCCCAGAAGTCATCATTTTCCCTAATATCTCCTTTTCAGCCAGTGAGTGCCCACTGATTGTGTAGTTACAATGTCCACCTAGGGCTATTCTATGTCTATCTAGGGCTGTTCTTGGTTGAATTACCATAGTTCTCAGTTGAATACCATATTTATGTAACCCACATGACATTTTCTCCAGGAACCTGTCACCACTTCATCCCCAGAAGTAGCCATTTTCTTTATTGTCTCTTTTGGAGCCATTGCTATCCTTTTCAGAGAGTGGACGGGCACTGATGAAAAAGTTAAAATGTCCATGGCATCTAGGTCTATTCTCGGTGGAAAACTGTTACCACTGTCACTCCTTACTCTTCCATACCCACTGTGTAAGGTCCTGGTCAGCACCAGTGCTCACCAGACACCAGTCCCCCAATCTAACACCGCAGGCTTCACTTTTAGTAAGGTCCCGGTGAGTCTCGAGAGACAGGTTGCGTCTTCCAGCACTCAGTTGCACCCAGGACTTACTGCGCAAGGGATGGTGTCTGGGAATGGGCTAGCAGAAGATCAGGAGTCCACAGATAAACAATACAAGAATACCAGATGATCTAGAATACATACCAAGGTCAAACCATGTAATTAGTCGATTACACAGGAACCACTCTGCTAATCAGCTGCAGCCCAGCTCCCAATTCCCCTCAGCTTTTCAGTCTCAGTGCAGGGGATGCCGAAAGGAAAAACACATCTAGAAGGAGACAAGGATGCTTCAACCCGCGGAGCACTAAATCCTAAAACTCCTCTGCTACTGCGAGTGCAGCTGCCGGAGGGATTAGGCTGAACGCACCCTCCTCCACCTCCTGATATTGTCGGCCCCAAGAGCGCCTCCTAACACATAGCTTTTATTTTCGACCATTAGCTGGCCACCAGCTGTAGTTACAATGTCAATGGCACCTAAGCTTCTTTTCAGAGGAATTAACATATTAATGGCACCCTCTGAAATCTTCATCTTCAACACCTACTCTTTTAGGACGACTGCTATCCTCTTCAGTTTGTGGGTAGCCACTGATAATGCAGCTATATTGTAAATGGCATCTAGATCTTTTCTTAGTGGAATTACCATGAATATGGCACCCATCTACCCTTTTCTCCAGAAAACTGTTATCATTGCATTCCCAGAAGTATCCTTTTTCACTACTGTCTCTTTGCAGCCACTACTATTCTTTTTAGACAAACCACCAATGATGTAGTTAAAATGTTCATGTTATCCTGGTCTATTCTTTGTAAATTTACCATAAATATGAGATCACCTACTTTTTTCCTGGGATCATGATGCTGTAGTTGCAATGCCCATATCATCTAAGCCTATTATCAATAGAATTACCATATATTATTTTTCTACATGAACGTCATCACTGCACATCTCTAAAGTCTATATCTTTACTAATGATTCTTCCAGGACCACCGCTACCCTATTCAGGCATTGGGAGGCCACTGACGATGTAGCCACGTTGTCAATGCCATCTAGATCTATTCTTAGTGAAATTACTATGAATATTGAACCCACCTACCTTTTTTCCAGAACTTCACCACTGACTCTTCCAGAGCCAAATCTATCATTTATAGCCAGTAGATTAGAACCAATGCTGTAGTTACAATGCCCATGGCATCTAGTTATATTCTCAGTGAAATTAAAGTTATTATGGAACCCACTTACCGCTTTCTCCAGGAATCTGTCACAGCTGCATTCTCTAAAGTCATCATCTTTGCCAGTTCTCTCAGAGCCATTGCTATCTTTTCACCCAGTGGACGGCCCCTGAGGATGTAGTTACAATGTCCATTGAATCAAGGTCTAATCTCACTTTATATTATTATGATTATGGAACCCACCTACCTTTTGGAACCTGTCACCACTGTACCACAACCAACTCCTCCTCCTTCCCTCGAAGTCACCATCTTCACTCTTTTACAGAGCCACTGCTTTTGCCAATGGTTTGCCACTGGTGGAAGAGTTGGTGTGTTGTCCTCTCCAGAGTTCCTGCTCCTCCATTTGCTATTTAAGATAAGTTGCTCTTGGTGTTTGGTTGTTCTCTTGTGCTTGTTGTTACTAAGCCTCAGGGAGACGCTGGTTCATTCATCAGGGAAGAAACCAGTGGTCTCAAACCCTGTCACTATTCCTAGGGCAATTCATGGCTACTAGGGCCTAGGTACCAGTGTATGAATATTCTCACCTTCAGGGGGTATTCATACTGTCAGGAGTCAGGGCTAGGTTAGGGTGTCCGTAGGTGGTGACCGTTTCCCTCTCCCTAGCCTTTGAAGGCCTAGTCCCTTGTCTTTATCCTTATGTGTTCATTCTGGTGAACCTTCCCCCCTCCCCATAACCCATGACACCCCCAATCTAACGCCGCACTCTTCACCCATAGCAAACCCTCGCTTAGCCTCGGGAGACTGGTTGCATTTCCTACAGTACCTGGCTATCTCGACCTGGAGTCGCTAGCTATAAGGATAATAAAAGGGTTTGCACAGTTGGTTCAGGTTACTTATTTGGTAATTGCTGAAGCCAATGAATTAACAGGACAAACAAGCCACTAGTTTTTTCAGTAGGAGATGTCACTCCAACCCCTTAAAATCTGTATTGAGTATGTAAGGCCCTAGTCCAGCAGCAATGCTCACCAGACACCAGTCCCCCAATCTAATGCCCCTAACGCTGCACTCTTCACCTATAGCAAGCCCCCTCTCCCCCCTCGGGAGACTTGGTTGCATTTCCCAGCACACCAGGACAGTGCGCAAAAGGTACGGGGAAGGGCTGGCAAAGGACCAGGAGCCCACAAATAAAGCAGTACCAAGACTCCAACAGACAGAAGTCCAGAATACAAAGCAAGAGGTAATACACAGGTAATCCATCCACTAGACAAGGTACACAAGGACAAGACACAAGCAGAGTCGGGGTCACAGGCAAAAGTTCGGTCCAGGCAGCATAAACTCACAGGATCAGAAACAGGCTAGGTCAGCAACAGTAAATCAAACAAATTCACACACCAGCACCAAGTCAGCTGCAATGGCGCACAGCACGAAATCGCTGGCTCAGTAAGCATTTCCTGAGATTTAAACCTAATTGCGTTCTCAAGATCTTATATACAGGTTTATTAGTAATAAATGTCAAAAATCCTAAAAAATATATAAAATGTGTCGTTTGTATGAATGACCAAAATTAAGCATATTAATAGATTGCACTGGAGTCTATTGGAAGGGCAAATTGGCTGTCACCTTTAAACGAGAACTTAACCTTTAAAAAAAAAAATTGTATATTGTAGAAGGGACAGGCGTTGACATGTGGATGGGAAATCATTCAATAGACTGCACGGCACTGCTCAGTGTAGAATGCTGGGTTATGCTGGGTACACTGGCATCCCCTGGAGCTGCTGGGATACCTGGCATATCCTTGCATCCTGCACTGAGCTATGCATGCACAACCCAGTAAATTCTAGGAAAAGAGAACACAGACTGGTAGGTATGTTTTATTACAGAAAGAACATCATTTGTTCCATTTGCAATAAAATCCTGCCTGCTTGAGGTTTTTAATTCTAGAACTTTGGTTCCATTTTAAGCTTAGCACATGCAAAAAGATTTGCAAATGTTCACTCAACCGATCAATATTCTTATTGGTGATCATTTAAAAGTCCAGATAAATGCATACATACCTTATTCCGCCATTCTGATTCTTTTGTTGCATAGAAAGAGTTCAATATTCGATTGGAATCACTTGATCATGTATAATGTCTAAGAGGCTCAATCTTTCCAAAACCGGTCGGAAGCAAAATAATCAGTCAGATGCTGAATCACATCAGATTCACTTTGGATCCAATTATTTATTAAATGAAAACCTCTCTATCTGTAATATGCTTTAGAAACATTACCCATATGATCAGATAGTCCTTGGTTGACCTCTCTATGTACTCAGGGGTAGAAATGCCATTGTTATCCTTATTTTTACTGACTTTTGAGGATATATAGTTTTATGTTATTTTTTTATTACATCATATTTTATAACTATTTTTGTTTTTTATCTTTGATTTTAAACTGATCTTTGTACGTCTCTAGGTAATAGCTCATAAACTTTATATTGATTTACTTACACTTTATAGAAACTGTATCTTGCTAAAACTAAGCTTGCTTTTGGGGGCCATGATCACTGCATTATTTAAGCACCTATTCTGCTACTTATTCTTTCTTCCAAATAATGTAAAAGGGTCTAGGTTGGTGTTAAATTTCCTTTATGCTGTATATATAATATCCTATCTCGGCTCGTGACACAGTTTTCATTTATTCATAGCATATAATGTACTGCGGACAGCCTAATGTTTTCTGAAAAAAATCACATTCCTCGGTATGCAGAAGAAACCTTATAATCGTATGCCCTAACGTGTTTAAATATAAATCTCCAGAACTGGGGGAATCCACAGCAATATCCAAGCTGCTTTTTTTCTGATGGCTGATTATAACTCCACTGCAATTTCAGCTTTTATTGTCTGGAACAATAACATGATACAATTTTTACAGCATTAGCAAACATTTGGTTTATTGGACAATTGTTTCTTGGGCTTGTAAAGCTTTTATTGTATTACAGTTCAAGAGAACTTGTATGGTTTTATGATTTTGTGATACAGAGGGTTTAATAAAGCTGGGCTTTTCAGATGTATGGAAAAACTGGCAGAAGGAATTGTCCAGTTGGTTCTTTTCTTGCATAAAGTGTTTTGTTTCTATAAGGCTGAAGTAAAAGGTAATGGATAGTTATTGTATTGTTTCCAAACTTTACTTAGTTGTGTTCTGTTATCATTCGTGACTTTTCTGTGTCTTAAGTTTCCTCTGTTGTGCATCTGCTCCAAATCTAAAAGGAGCCAAACATCCAAGACCAACCTCCAAGCAGCTATTAGAAGCACCCTTAAAAGGTAGCAATTGAAGCTATACCTGAAATTGCAAGTAAAGGATAAATGACTAGTCACCAGTAGTGTTGGTCGAATAGCTCACTATTCGATTCGGCAACTATTTGGCCGAATATAGCAAAAAAATTCGGGTGGTCGAACATCGAATTCGAACACCATTAAAGTCAATAAAAGAAAAATTCGGGTTTGTTTCAGCACTGTGTAGAGCTTCTACAGCCTCCAAACAGATGTAAAAAGATACATTATAAAAAGATACATAACACTATTGCATACCCCTGTACTTCACATGAAGATTAAAGAGCACCTGTCAAATCAATTTTAGGCTAAAGCTAGGTACACACTTCCAATAATAATTGTTAGAAAATGAACGATTACGACCGATCAACGATTATGCACGATTATACTTGAACAATCATATTGTGCACAATTCTGTACATGCTGTAACAATACGATTGTTCATATATAATCGACCAACAGTGTCCGCACGCTAGATTTTTTTGGCCAATCGCTTGTTCATCGGTCGTTTCTAACGATAATTATTGGACGTGTGTATGCAGCTTTAGTCTACACGGACTGCATTCCTATGGGCTAGTCTACACCAGGATGTTTCCTTCAGGCACGTTTTTGAGCGTTATCCTAAACGTTGCTTGCAACATTTAAAAAATTAAAGCGCTGGATAAACGCGGGAAAATGCTTCTATTGAACTCAATGGAGGCTTTTTCAAACGTTTTTAAGCTTTTATGAAAGCTTCCATTGAAAACAATGGGGGCTTTTATAAACATTTTTAGCAGGACTTTGGAATCTGGAAGCCCCCTTTAATAAGAAGACTCCCAGATCTCCACCGCCCCACCCTGGGGAATGAGTACAGGGGTACTTAAATCCCCTTACTCATTCCCTGAAAGGGTTAAAATAGGACAAGGCTTTAATTTAAAATTATTTTATTAATGTGTGTGTTTGTGTAATTTAACATTATCCCAATGACAGGAGGCTTTCCAAGGGTTGCAATGAACCTGGAAATCCTCCTGACAGTGAGGGATTGCAGGGCACTAGGGGTTAAATGAGGACAAGCCTCTCCATTCACCCCTAGTGCTCTGGCTGAGGTTTTATATATCTCAGCCATTCAGGACTAGAGATGAATGGGGAGACTTGTGCCCATTCATCCCTAGTGCTCTGTGATTGGCTGAGAAATAGGAAATCCTGATGACAGCTTAAGCATCATCAGGGTTCCCCTTTCCTCAGCCAATCACAGAGCAGTAGAGGTATGAATGGAGATAGTATCTCTATTGCCCTCGTATCAATGCTGTTGACAGCAAAGGCATCATCAGGATTTCCCTTTCCTGAGCAACTCAGGGAGCAGAGCAATCAGCGGAGCTTTACTATGCTGACAGCTCTGCTCCACTGATCCTGGAGGCAATACGAGGGCAATAGAGGTTGAATGGAGATACTATCTCCATTCATACCTCTACTGCTCTGTGATTGGCTGAGGAAAAGGAAACCCTGATGATGCTTGAGCTGTCATCAGGGTTTTCCTATTTCTCAGTAAATCACAGAGCAGTAGAGGTATGAATGGAGATAGTATCTCCATTCATCCTCTATTGCCCTCGTATTGCCTGCGGTTACAGCTAATTGAAGGCACCTGCTTTCAATTAGCTGTGACCGCACAGTTCCCACGGTCCAGGAATCCCACAATGACATTATGATTCATAATGTCATTGTCGGATAACCTGTAAAAAATAAAAAAAAACACGTTTAAAATAAAAAACAGATACGAAAAAAATATTTAAAAAAAAAAAAAAAATTTTTTTTTTCCTCCCGAATTTTTGCTGTCGAATGCAGCAAAATTCGGTTCGGGTCTACCCGAATTCGAACAGCCATATTCGGGTCGAATATAGGGACAACCCGAATTCGAACATCAACACTAGTCACCAGTATTCTCCATTGTCTCCTGCAGCTGATATATGACCCATTACTGACTTGCTGTTTTTTTACCATGGCTCTGTATGGAGGTGGCAATCTTGGTAGAGGCAGGGCTTTGCTTCCTTATGTCAGTGCTGCCCCTCCAGTAATTTGTTGGCTAGCAGCGCAACTCCAGAAGCTAAAGGAAATGTAGGGAATCAATGTATTGAATGAAGCAGAAACAGAGATGCATGTATTGCAGTTTTTTTCTATCCAACAGCATATTTAACGATAACTAAACCAAGGAGTACTCGTCCATCCCTGTTCCATTGCAAGGCGCCGCCATCTTCCTTCTTCTTGGTTGTAGATGATGTTTGGCCATCAGGATTGGCTGTGTCTGGATTACATTACTCCTGTGCAGGTGTGCAGGATTTCATTCATTACCGGCACGCACAAGGGAAGCTGGGATTGCTGGGTTTCCAAGCCTGGGTGGTGATCAGGAAGGTTTTTGCCTGAGGAAAAGGATATTTTCTGCCCTTTTCTGCCTGGATCGCAAATGTTCAAACCACAACTCAGTCCAAATGTGATGAAATTTAGGCTATGTACACATACTGTAGCTGGAAATAATTGTTTTCCATTGTTTCCAGTGACAAAAGGAAGGAGCACTGCACATACAGAACCATTCTGTTCTATGGAGAGGGGAAGATGGAGGACAAGTGGGAATGACCCCACTGCATCTCCTCCATTGCAAATGACAGCCAGGATCAAAGGAAGGAAGCCTTATGTAAAAGTTGTAATTAGGGCTTACAACGGACTTTCTCCCTTAACATATTGGTATAGCATTGGTTACCTGAGTAATTATTGATTGATCATTAGCCAAACACCCGGGCTGTTATGTAGGAGAACGGGGAATGAGTCACGTGCTTCCCCATACTTGACGTGTTGAGTATTTCTCTTAGTTCCCAAAAAGTTAAATGCCTTGTTTGAATAGGGTATCTCTGGGATGAATGGATAATACATGCAGCTTGTAGGTAAAATGTAACTCCATTTTTAGAACTACTGTTTGTAAGGAACTTACCTGTCCTGCGAGCCCGTGGCGTCCCTGGGGATCCTAGCCGCAGAGGGAGACGCTGCTGCAGCAGGCAGCATGGCCGAGGCTGCTGCCCTGCTCACAGCGTGTCTTTCTCTGCAGGCGGAGGGATCCGTCCTAGCCGAACTACTGTTTGGCCAGGCGGAATCCCTTGCATCTCAATGGATGTGATCACTGAAAGTCCTGTTCTCAGCACTCCTTTGGATGTGCAAAGTAGGGCACCTCCCAGGGGTGCTGTGGGAAGAGGTGCGCGCGCTACCACGTGTGCCTCTTGTACCCCCCGGGGGCGTGGCACTCGGCTGCCTCGCTGCGGGGCGGGACATAGTTTAAATTCAGTTATCCTCCTATCAAATGGCGCCAAATGGCGCAAGGTCATTGGTCACTCTGGCCATTTAATGAGAACCTGTCCTGAACACCATTGCCCGCTATAGGCCTCTGTGAACACAGTGTGCTTGGGTGCGTCCTTTGTGTTGGTTTATGTTAATCCAGTTTGTCATTAACATAGCGACCTGGTCTGAAACCTGACTCTTGCCTGAACTCTGCCTGCCCTGACCTTGGATTGTTTGTGACCACTCTTCTCTGCTGCCTGCCCTGACCTCGGATTGTTCCTGACCTGCCTTTGCCTTACCCTCCTGTACAACGCTTATCGGACTTAACAGCTGTAAATAACTCTTGTCTTGTTTTATGACGATAATAAAACTTGATAAAAGGATATTTAGCGTCGGCTGTGGTTTGCGTGCCCAGGCACATTACACTGTCCCTTCCAACTTCTTCCAACAAAGTCCATTAAAAAAATCAATCATTCATTATTTTAACATATATACCAACCCTGCTACCCCAATGTTGTCTGTACAATGAAATGAAATGTAGAACAATGATTATTTTATATCTCTTTGCCTCCTAGTGGCATTCTCCTGTATGTCATCAACTCATTGTCATACCCCTTGCCTAATCCGTGTATGTCATCCACTGTCCAATCCCTTTGCCCAATGACTGAATGTCATTCAATGCCTGATACCCCTGCGCAATCGGTGGTTGTCATCTACCCATTGTCAGTTGCCCCTGTCCGAGTAGTGTATGTCATCCATTCATTGTCAGATGCCACGGCCCAATTTTTATCCTAGCTGCAATCCTTTCACTGCTTTATAATTATTTTGCTCCTCGTCTGCTCCTCCTGTTCCCTTTCTGAGCTTGACTATACAAACTGATACCAAGTCAAATTGAGGTACTTACATAGCTTGAATTAAAAACAAAAATATTTATCAATTTATAAGCACCTTTTATATTGGCCTGGAGTTCATCTTTAACCCACACGCTGTGTTTATAAGTTAGCATTATCCAACACTAGACTCTCAATGACTTCATTTTGCTTACTGTACTGAAACCTGTCCAGCTGTAAACAGAACCCGACAGAATCAGTGAATAAAAACTGGCACGTGCAAGTGCTTTTACGCCAATAGGTCACCCAACCTCTTTCAAAAAGGAAATTAAAGTATCAAGTAGAAGTACAAAATGCAACCGAACAAGTCAAGAGAAGAGATTCCATGTAAGCAATCAGATGGCTAATATTTTCAGTCTGTTAATGGCTGGGGTATAAATTGGATTTTTTTTTCTTTGAGCTGAACATCTGTCCACATTAAAAAGATTACAAGATTTATTTTATAGATGTATTGTGGATGTGCTCTCTGCCTAATAAGTGATCAGTGCCAAAATTAGGCTCACAAGTTAGATTTTTGGGTCTGGGGAGATTTATAAACATCATTATCATAAAGGTTAATAGTTGCAAATGTTCCTGGGCCAGATTGGCCAGTAAAAATTGTTCCAACCAGAATTAGTTTTATTACTGAGAATGTTAAAATGTATGCATGCAACGGAAAATAAATAACTGCATTCTATTTGTTTCTTTTCTGATCCTCAAAGCTAAAATCCTGGAAATGTCTAAATTGAGTTGTTATAAGTATATGTCAGCTGTTTTTAATTAACTCTGTTTAGCCAATCTTACCTTTATCCCACTGTATTGGCAGGAAAATGACAGCACTGGTTAAGTTTGAGGGTATACACACATTAGATTTCCATCTTTCAACAATGTTTCCCGATCATTTCTAGTGACAGGGGATGAATGAGCACTCTACAGATTGCTCTGTTTAATTGTATAGATAGGGGAAGACGTGTAAGCGGCACCCTGCTTCTAGGATAATAGTGGTCACCCCCTCCTAGTTATTCATTGACCTGCCAGAACTGACCATAAATCACTTCACAAGACAGCTGCACACATGCCAGATTTTCACCCAGGATAGCTCATCATGGTTGATAATCATTTAGCATGTGTAAATAGCCCCACTCCTTTTCTTGATCGTTGCTTTGAAAATGATTTAGATATGTGAACTAAGGTTGTGGGTAGGGATGAGCGAGTGAGTTTTTTAAACCTAATCTTGCTGTGAATTCAGCCATTCTCGCTCACCGAAATTGTAATCAATAACAGCCGGTGTAAATTCGCCGAGCGAGATCAAATTTTCCGTAAAAAAAAAAAAATTCTAAAAAAAAAATCCAGCGGGCTGTGCTGAATAATGAATGTAGCCACGGCTAAGGTTTTTGCTTTCCTCAGCCAATCAGAGAACACCAGAGTATTTCAATGGAGAAACCCCATTTAAACTCTAGTGCCCGGGGATCGCACATAGGAGGATTACCAGGGCTGCATGAATGAATGCAGCCCTAGGAATCCTCCTGTAGTGATTTCCTGGAGCTTCCGGTTTGCCAAAATTTTGTGGAGCCATCGGAAGTTCGAGGAAATTTTCAAGAGAATGCCAGAGGCATTCTCATTCATCCCTAGTTGTGGGCAAAATATCCCTATGAACTTGGCTTTATTGTGGGGTAGGATTTGGATTGCAAAGGGTTAGAAGACTCAACTTTGTCCTGCACTCGAATACAAAATATTCAATACACCATACACCATAGCATTAAAATGTCATAATACAGCGGGTAAATGTAATGAACTCTTAAAGAACCTATAAGTATTATCCTCCCTCTCACACGTCATATAGGCATTATGGTATCTTTTATACTAGGAATACATTTTAAGCAACAAGTGGCAACTCTGATGATAAGGGCAATTGCAACAATACATGGTCAATATTCAGGTAATGGGGATGATACACAGGCAGCAAACAAGCAAATGTGACGATACTCATAGGCAGGGGTGGATTAACCAATAAGCAAAATAAGCACGTGCTTAGGGCATCAAGGGAAGGGGGCACCACAGAAATTTTCCATAGGCAAATTTACCATGGTCCATGGGCCATATGATGCAATACTGCAAATGGTGCAGCTGAACCAGGATCGGCAAAAGGGGCCCTCACATAAAAAAATATTAAAAAAAAGAAAAAAAATTACATACAGATTTATACAATAATAAGAAGAGCACTCAGAGAGTGCAGAAAAATAATTGTAGAAGCCAATATTGAATGCGCCTTTCTAAATGTAGACATTGGCTTTGGTATATTTTTAACATTAATGGTCACAAATTGCTCAGCTAAGCGTTCATTTTCTCAGTTGAAATATAAAAAATCCCATCAGAACAACTATGCAACAAGGCAGGCTGGATGCTTTATCTCTATTAAGTATAGAAGCAGGTCTGTTACATAAGATTATTTTTGAGGATCTGATCAAAGACTTTGAAATTAAAAAAAGTAGGAGAAAACTTTTCAAATATAAAAAAAGAGGAAGTATACAAAAATAAACATTATTTTCCATCCTGCTGTAAGTTTTGTTTAATTTCGATAAATACAATTTTATTTTATGGTTTATTATTCTTTTTATTTTGAATTACATATATATGGGGACACCAAAATCTTTTAAGTGCTTGGGGCCTCTAGGGGTCTTAATCCGGCCCTGCTCATAGGCAAGCAATGGGGTCAACGAAAAAGCAACAAACGTGCAATAGCAACAGCACATAGGCACAAAACAAGCAATGGGGCAATGCACCGGCAACAAAGGAAACAAAAGGGCATTTAGGACATTACAGAGACCATAATGGGGATAAAAGGTGACCACCACACAACAAGCTGGCAGTATTGCAAATTAAAAGAGTAAATGTAATAAAAGAAATATCTTTGTCATCTGTTCTAAATAAATACTTCTGTAATTCTTCATTTGTCTTACTACTGAAGCCGTCGTCTGTTTTCTCAAAGAGAAACAATTGCTTTAAATATCCATTTACCTTTCAGCAGTATTCTGATTCAAGTCAGATTGTCTGTTTTATCAGTTAGTAATAAATAAATTATTTTAAATATTTTAGCAGAAATCTCTTTAAAGTGAACTTAAGTTATAATCTCTTTGATCTGAGTCCCCAGTGAGGAAAGAAAATCAGTCTAGAGCAACAAAAAAGGAAAGAATTTGGCTTCCAAGATTAGACCGTTACAAAGGCAATCCGATCCACTGGAGCTCAGTTTATCATGAAACCCAAAACTTCTTCTTGCTGTGGCTTGTTTAGCTTGTGGTATATAAACTTGTATAACACGGAAATATTTCTTGTACCAGCAAGGTAGCAATGGCCACTGCAGGAAGAGTGCGAACAAAGTATTAGGGCTTGATGACATAAATGTGAAGTTTGGCCTTTCACAATTGCACTTAGTTGCCTTTTCCATCTTGTCCATTATTTTCTTCCCCCCCAATAATAAATCATTTTTTTTTTTTATCTCAAATGCCCAGTACAGATTATAGACAATCTGTTGTGTGTGACGGTAGATAACGGTTTTATAAAGAGGAATAAAACACAAAAGAAATCATTTTTTATTTTATTGTCAAATTGATAGTGTTAAACAATCCTATAGTTTGATCTGATCTTTGTCTATTATGATTTCCTATGATTGATTCATTATAATAAATAGTTATATACATAACATAAACATTTGGGTGAAATTAATTTAGCAAATTTTTAGCAAAGGATCTCTTCGCATGAAAAATGTTTTTTTAGTGTAGTTTTACTTTTATAATTTAGGTAAATTTGTGTGAGAGGTAGGGGAAGTACATTGTATGTTTCCAAGCCCCTTGTTTATACTGTAAATATTAGGAGGAAAAAAATAGACCTTATTAAGGTTCTAATAGAAGAAAAGAAGGGTTTTATTTTACTAAGTCATAGTATGTAAATAAAAATCATAGTGTGCAGGAAAAATATGCACCAACAAGGGTTTTCTTTTGAAGCAGTAACAAAGCTCAAACTGACTCTGTGATTCTGTTTTTTTAAGTAATGGATACATTAATATAACAAAAAAAAGACCAATACATAGAAGATGTACTGAGTTCTATGCATGGAGGATTATTAGTAACTCTACACGTTTCGCAGGAGTGCTTCTTCAGAGCATGTAAGATAGGTGGAAGTCAGACATCTCATAGGATTGGTCATAAGAGGATTTTGATGCATTAAGATGGGTTAGTTTGGGTTACTCATTTGTGAGGTCCGAGTGACCTAGTCGAGTGGCCTGGGATGTATTCAGTAGCCAAATTGCCTCTCAATGTGGGCTTGGAGGATGCAATGTAAGTATTAGTTGGTGGGTTCCTGGCTTCTCCGCCAAGATATAATAAGTCAGAAACTCACTAAATCCTTTTTCCTTGTTGCAAAGAAACTGAAATAATGAGGTTCGAAGATTGGTTTTATGGCCCAAGAAAATGTCAGAGAAGTTGAAGGGGGTTTCTGTAACCTTCAAGATCAGATAAAAGCTCATCAAACTTAAAAAAAAAAATCTGAAATATGTCTCTTTTATTGACCCCAATGAATTTCACCATGAAAGCTTTTCCAAAAGATAAAATCACTAAAATCTTCTAGAATCACAACAAAAGACAATTAATTTTTCCTAATAATAGGTTTATATAACATGAAGGCTTTTATATCAATTTTCTTTAAATATCCTAAAATTAATTAAAGGAATTATGCATTATTTTAGTGTTTTTTCATTTGCCATGGACTTTCATTTAAATCCATTAGCCCTGCCTGGAATTCACTTGTTGATTCTGATGTGTTACTGATTATCATCGCTTATAGCTTAGGCTATTTTAAAATTAACATACAGTTGTATGGTCCCGGAAGCCCGGTATACACACAACTGCCCTCCCTGACAGCTTCCAGTTTGTATTGCCCCTCTTTGCCACATGTACCTGTGCTGGAACTGGATATGCAAGGGGAAAGGGACCAAAATTGTATCTGAATAGGTAGTTCTGATACAACTTTTTTTCCTTCATACATCCTAACAAAAAAACATGTTTCGGAAATTCATATGTTTTCGGTTCTTTTGGGTTTGGTACTGGTTAACGAAATTGGAGGCATTTTAAATATTATTAAGTCATTTTTATGATTACTTCAAATGTTTTTCAAGAAATCACAGTACCAACCCTAAAGTTAACTTTTTCTTTGTTTCTCTGTAGTTATGTTTCTGGCTGTATTGGTATAGTACTGGTTGCACTTTTTTACACATGTTTCTTGTTGTCCTAGTACATTACAGATTGTATTACTATAGACATATTATGGTTTTGTCAGTATATTACTGACTGTATTTCTATAGACAGGTTTCTGGTTTTGTCACTGTAATACAGAGTGAGTCTGCAGACATGTTTCTGGTTGTGTTTCTCTGGATATGTTTTTCTGCTTGTGACCCTGTATACTCTTCTGATTGTGTCACAACAGTACTCATTGCACCCCTGCAATTTCATGAAACATGAAAATTAAGCAAAAATAAACTAGATATGCCTACGTATACAAAATACAAATTTTCAAATACTCAATTTCAATGTATTCTATATTCAGTATATTTACATAGCTAATCACAAAGAAGTCATTGACCCGGATTGTATGAATTCCTTTTATGATGATGATCAGGACAGTCACGTTGAAGGCTCCAGCAGTAGTCTGCCATCATGTGTCTATCCCATCTGCCCTGAGACCTTTCTTCCATCACCTTTATATTATGTTGGAACCTCTCCCCTTGTTCCTCACTGAAATCGCCAAAGTTATCTGCAATTGTTTGCAAATAGCTATGGAGATAGTGTATCTTCATGCTCATAGTATCACACAAATTTTCTTTTCTTTTACACTGGATGCTAAGAGTTCAGATGCTGGTTTTGACAGACTTAGGTTACGTATTATTTCATTGAGCTCTTCTTGGGAGAACTGCTGGTTGGATGAAACACTTCCTACATATTCTTTTCCACTGCTAACTCCTGGATTACTTTCCCTGTATATCCTCCATGTAGGATACAGGAATATCAGGGAGTGTACTGAACACTGGTATGGGGACATCAGCACCATGCGGCACAGGTCGTCTTGCTGATTCTAAATCAGGGTACAGTATATCATGTATATTCACAGCACAAAAATAACAATCATTATGTCTATTTTGGGGCTCTTGCCATACCATAGGTACGCCAAATTTCAAACTTTTCAGTTTTCCATTTTTCCAGTGACGTACACACTCTACACAAGTTTTGCACACCATATGGAGAGCCCAATACTTATCTTGGTCCCC
>NC_092858.1:12401325-12426550 GCF_032062135.1 Pyxicephalus adspersus
CAGGCGTAGATCAGTGTAGATTGGCAGGATGTGCTAGGTACCCCACAATTCTAGGGGCTGTTGGGCCTGAATGACCTCCCGGGCTCATACTTAATGTGGAATGAAATCTTGCACATGTGCAAGAATTACATTATTCTGATCTGGCCAATCTAATCTAAAACCAAAGATTTGACACCCAGAAAAATACCAGAAGAAAATGTTGGCACCCACAATAGAGCGAGGACAAATGAGTTAAAAAAACGAGATCAGGCAAGTAGGTTTATTTTTTTTAAAAATCGTCTGTCCCTTCTGCAGCAAGGATCTGCCCTGCCACCATTTTTTTCTTTTCTTTATTTCATTCTTCAACCGGGAGTTCCTGCATCTGCCGGGATATGCAGGGTATCCCAGAAACCAGCGATTTTGTCAGTTGAAGGGAATGATCAGGCAGATAAGAATGCTTATTGCACAAGGAAATGACCGGTCCCTTTCTGAAATAAAACCCTGCAAGATCACAAAGTGCAAGCAGCCATGCCTCCATATACAACACCCACCAAGATAAGGCCCCCCCTGGTACTCCGGTGACCACACTTACCCCCCATGCTGTATCTATTGAGCGTTGCCACCATAGGCTACCACCTATTCTTATTCTCATCTCTATTACATATGGTGAAGTGAGGTTTTGTAATTCAAAATTTCGGAAAGTCAACAGAAAGTTACAGATATTTTGGATTTCGGGCAAGATCAACAAAAAATAATTAGCCTTAAAAAGAATATGAGTGGATCCCTCATATTCGAAAGTTTTTTGCCTTGTACTAGGTAAACTTCGGGGAACCCCACTACCCTATGTCTAAAATCTCCATCATTGCAAAAGCCAAGCCCTTCTGATCTGGGCGCGGTACAGAAGTACTCCTTGCTCCTCCTGATGACAGCCCTTCATCCCCCACATCTAGAGACTGGCGAGCTGCAATGTGGGAAATGATTCTTCTTGCTTTGGATTTCCCTTAGGAATAAGAACCTTTTATTAAACACGACCATAAGTCTCAGTTTAACCCAGTTATAATCATGTTGCCTCCATGTATTTCTGATTTAATTGCGACAAGCAGCATGCTCCATCTTTCTGGAATCAGATCGGAGCTGTGTCTCCAGAGATAATTTACTACTTTTTGCTTGTTGCCATTCATCATGGAAATAGTGGCGACGTCACTGGGCCTGAAACATACTTTTCTGTAAACTTCTGAAATGACACTTTTATATGATATATCATCTTCAGCAATAGATAAGTAGGCCAGAATTAATTTAAATGAGGTTCAGTCTCAGTTCAGTCATTTATCTTGTACTGGCCGTGGCAGTAAATTCATCAATCTATACTATATGTGAATGCTGCCTGGAGATACGCCATGACAAGTGACTCCTCTTAAACTTTATGATAGACAATTATCACTGTTATCTTGGTGGCTGCAGAGCCCGGTGGGTATTTTGTATCAGTGCAGAACGTTAGACATAGAACTAATGATAAGAGTGAAGACTGTTGTAAAATTCTATGGTATTGGGAATGTGCATTGAATCTGTTTACATGCAACTCTGGCCAGCTGAGTCTTTATTTTATCATAAACTGGTCTGGTACATGAAATTGGGCAAATACCATAAATAACGAAGACCAGACACCTTGCAGTACTTTCAAGTGCCTGTAATTGTTTAAATATGTTGTTTTGTATTGAACATTAAAGGGTTGGAGCCATAGGTAGGAGCCTAGGAGTGAGACTACGTATGCCCTAGGTCTCCTTACTGGTGCCAAGGGTCAGCCACTACCTGCCAGTACCTTGCCACTTTACATATATCTATGCATGGCAAAGTCCTGCGGCTATCGGGTACTACCATAGTGGCAAACTACCCTGTCTGCCTTCGGATACACAGCAGCAGACACATGGCCAAGTTAAATGTTTGCTTTGGCTCTATGAAGCCCCATATAATAAAAGGGAAGGGGGCATTTGTTCTTGTGCATGGCTTTGGATTTTGTTTAGGAAGTTTTGCATGTGATAGGAATTTTTTAATATTATTATTACACAATATTTATATAGCGCCATCATATTACGCAGCCCTGTACAAAGTCCACAGTCATGTCACTAACTGTCCCTCCAAGGGGCTCACAATCTTATGTCCCTACCATGGTCATAAAAAAAGTCTAAGGTGATTTTTTTGGGGGGAAGCCAATTAACCTCATTGCATGTTTTTTGGGATGGGGGAGGAAACCCATGCAAACACAGTGAGAACTTACAAACTCAATGCTGATAATATCCTGGCCGAGATGCGAACCTGGGACCTAGCACTGCAAAAGCCAGAGTGCTAACCACTGAGCCACTGTGCTGCCCAGAAGGAGTGTTTTTTTTTTCTTTATTGGAAAAGAAGAGAATTACTTGAAGTGAGATTGTGTCCTGGTAATTTTTGTATGTAGGGGAAATTTTTGATAGAGGAGTGCTTGGAATCTTTATTTGGGGGGGGTTGTCATGAAAGGAAGAAAGAAGAGTTTTCATTCTTGTTACACTGGCTGAATTTGTTCTGGGGGAGTACCCTTGAACTGTGCATGGCTGTACTTTACATACAACACACCTAAAGGCTGTACGGTATTCTAAGTACTTCAAACCACAGCGCTCATCAGGACTAGGCAACACAAAGCACATCATACAGAGTGTGGTGGTCAGGAATTTACAGTTTATTCCACAACAAACAGTACAGTGAACATTACTTACTCCTATCCAGCATAGTCTATATACTGTGCTGTAAGGAATGTGTTTATGGCTGACACACTATTTACACTATGGTGTAATTGAAATATTTCTGACCTCTGCACTCTGTATATTTAATATGTCTGGCCCCTACACTCATTACATACTCATTACACATTTCTTTTTTTTCCAAAATAAAGCTTTATTGAGTTTACAAATGAAAAATGTTTTACATTTGTAAAGGTTTTAAACATACAGAACAATAGGCAACACAACTATTTGTCATGGCCTGCAAACCCTTTCTAACAGCAACAACAAATACCATTCACAAGAAAATATAATAATATAGACCTAGTCTGTGAAAATAATAATCTATATTAAGGAAAAGTACCTGTATCCTGTTTCATATTGGACTCTCTCCCCAAACCCAGTGTAAAAAAAAAACAATATTAAAACATTCCTGTATTCTTGAGATTCATGAAAATTCCACCATGAAGCCCAGGTCATATAATATTTTGTTATTGTGTCTCGAGATGAATTAATCCACTCCTCCATTTTTACAATGCGATCGATTTGTGTGAACCAATCCCTTATGGTTGGTCTAGTTGATGATTTCCAAAGTTTCGGGACCAAAAGTTTGGCCGCGTTCACAACATGAAAAAGAAGATTTTTTTTGTATTTTTGTACACATTACATATTTCATGTCTGTATTATTTATGTTCCTATCTTATGTGCCTGGCACTCTTTATGTTGGTCTGTACATTAACCCCATACCCTACTCCAGACCACTATACCCTGTGTGTTATTTATTCCTGACTCCTGATCGCTGTACATAACATACTTTAGACCAGTGGTCCCCAATCTTTTGCCGGTCGTGGACCACTAAATGCACAGACCCCGGAGCGCACATGCGAGGGGAGCAGTGTGTCACTCAAAGGGGTAGAGACTTCCCTCCAGAGTGACGTCATGATGCCAGAACCCACCCACCTCCCTGAGCTTGTGATGTCTCCGGGAGACGTAGCGCCCGGCTCTGGCTGGTCTGTCCCCCCAAGCAGGGTTCCTCTCCTGACCCCGGCCAGGTGGGTGCACCGGCCAGAGCCGCGGCCCACCTATTAGACGGTTGGGGTCTGCTTTAGATCACTGTACCCTATGTTTTACATATTCCTGAACACTACATGCCGGTCTTCTAAATACTACCAACCCCAAAACTCTATACACTGGGCTGGTTTCTCTTGCAGTACTTCTTTTCTGCCACTTGATGGACTCAGTCTTCCAGGTTGAATGACAGCCATCATCACTTATCTCACTTCCTATGTCAAGGACCCACCCCCGCCTGTGACTAGACAGTGTAGGAGAAGCAGCATAGTGATTATCTTATCTCCCCATCACTTTGCCCGGTTCCCCTATGAGCTATCAGCATTCTCCTTATCAGCACATGAACTGATCCTTTCTGCATGTTGATTCTTTCTCCCCCATTCAGTTCACTGCTGTACAGAAACTAAAAAAGTCTATTCTCCATTTATATTTATAAAGGTATACTCCCATATTCCAACATTTTTAATGATGTAATAATGAATGCAGAACTGCATTAATGTATGCTTCTTATATCCACCTAGAGCTTAGCTTTAATATCAGTACCTAAGCCTGGATTGAAAACAACTGATTCCCCAGACCATACATTGTGGAGCTTGGAGACTGCAAATGCAGAGATAATGACACCCCAGATCAATCAATTTATGAAGTTCATTCATTTAGCCAGAAGATTGCTTTCACAATTCATTTCCAGGGTAATCTCTCCAGAAGAATTTAGGTAATATTGAATATGCACATTCCTATTATGGTGTCGGTGGAGTTCCTGTATAATTCAACAAATTAATGACAAAAAATGATGTTTTAAGCTAATGTAACAAGGCTGCATGAAGGTTCGGTCTGATTGCTGCATTCATTTTCTTTCCTAATTGGTTGTTAAGTGTGTTCATAAATTACTCGAAATCCCTGAATATTTACAGTTCAGAAACATTATTAAAAGACGGGGTGACCTTAAGAATAAAAGTAACAATGTTTTATCATGTTTTTTCTAAAGGTGACATGTTAAAGGAGAATTCTTACCATATTAAACGTGTTATATTCAACTTAACAACTAGTTTATTTGTTTCCAGGTAAATGAAGGTGTGGCGTGTTATAAAGGGGGATTAGACATCAGGGACCTGTTTGGATTATAACCAAGCATGGAATCTGTCCACGACTTCTTCTATGAATAAATAGCTCAAAAGTTTAAAATGTTAAATAAAGAGATTGAAGTATTGTTACGGTGTCAGAGAAGACTTGATTCTTTAGGGCAAAATAAAGAGAATGTTTGATTGTGTGATCCACATTTCTACCCTCATCTAAGAAGAAATATGTATGCAAGGCGGTGGCATGGGGACCTAAAGCCAAAAATCAAAAAGTAAAAAATAAATAGCTCATTAAATACATAAAATTAGTTTTTGTAGCAATTTATAAGTTCAATATTTTTTTCTTCATCTGCTAGCTGCTCTCAGACTAATAGCTAGCATCATCATTACAACCCTCTTTTCCTGAGCCCAGGTCATGATTCCAATTCCCCTTTCCTGAGCTTAGGTCATGATTCCAATTCCCATTTCCTGGGCTTAGGTTATCATTGCAATTCCCGTTTCCTGGGCTTAGGTCATCATTCCAACTCTCTTTCCTGAGCCAAGATAATCATTACAACCTTCTTTTCCTGTACCCAGGTTATCCAAGACCTTTTCCAGTCTGTGAATGGACAATACAAAATCAATGATATTATGACAATGATAAAATGCCTATGGATTCAATGGGAAGTATACCATACCATGTATACCATGTTGTTTATCTATATACTAACTGATAATCCGGCTTTACCTGTTATTTACGTATTTCAATCTTATATTATAAAGGAAAAGGAGCCAAATAATGCTATAGTGATTTTCTTGTTGTTTCTTTTTTGTTGCCTTTTGATTGCACTCGGACAATTGCCTTATGTTTTCTCGGAGGCATTATTACAGGCCAGAAAAAAAGAGTCCACAAAAAAGTATGTAAACTATAAGCAAAAGGCACACTGTCACTGAGCAATAAATACACACACCT
The DNA here is from genome assembly GCF_032062135.1 of Pyxicephalus adspersus. Taxonomy (NCBI): domain Eukaryota; kingdom Metazoa; phylum Chordata; class Amphibia; order Anura; family Pyxicephalidae; genus Pyxicephalus; species Pyxicephalus adspersus. The sequence continues at coordinate 12,407,154 of NC_092858.1, forward strand.
ACATACATACATGCAAATATACCTCTTACATATACCACAGCGCTCTACAAAGATCAGCGGTGCACTCACATGAATGAGTCATGAGTCTAGCAATTTTGATTTAGGCGTCTCGATGTGTTTCCGAGTGATGGTGGAACATACACACATCCAATTTTATATATATAAATTAATATAGCTCTGACAAATACCATAGTGCCGTTCAATGAAACACTGAGCTAGACCCATCAGTCTCTGTACAGAGGAGCTGACACTCTAATGTCCCTACACAGTCACACACTATTATTTTACATTTATATACCTCTGACATATACCACAGCGCTGTACAAAGATCAGCGGGGTCATATGTCTAGAAAGTTTGGTTTAAATGTCTTTATGCGTTTCCGAGTGATGGTGGAACATAGCAAGTTTGGTTGAAGTGCCTCCATGCATTTCCTAGTGATCATCAAATATAGCTCTGACTTATACCACAGCGCTGATCAGCGGTGCACTCACATGAGTATGAGTCTTATGTCTAGTAAGTTTGGTTGAAATGTGTCCATGCGTTTCCTAGTGATGACACACACATCCAAATAAAGCTCTGACAGAGATTCAACGTTGGGACCTACATGAACAGCATACATCATGAATACAGCAAATCTGTACAAGCCAGTATGATGCGAAATTGCTTTAAAGAGAACTATTTAAAAATAAAAAAGTAAGGTTATTATAGCCAGAGTGGGGCTTTAACTTAGAGCAGGAACTAAAACTTTTTAATGTCCCACTGAAAAGTTTTTCTTTTCACTTCCTCAATAAAACCAAAACTTTTTTCTTCCTCTATTGTTTTAAAGTATTTACCTGTTAATCCTGCAGGTCCCCCTAACTCATTTCCTGCATTGAGCCATCAATGCTGTGGACTTGCTGCTGAACCTAAAAGTAGCATTGTGGGCCCTCAGATCTATGTTTCTTCATTTAGCACAGCGGTAAAATCATAACGTCTTCACTTCCACGATAACATTGGCAAGGTTGACCAGGACATACTGCTGACTACTTCCATAGGCTTACTGGTCATCAAGAGAAGGCAAGGTGATATAGGATCTTCATTAGAGTCCATGTACCAACTAGGGAAGATCATCTTGGTAACTGTTTGTGGTCACATGATCTATAAAAATTATATTATTAATAATAATAATAATAATATTATTATTAATAATAATAATAATAATAATAATAATAAAATAAAGGTATATAGAACAATTTTATCATGATTTGCTGAATATTGCCAATAGTAAGATGTCGCCTTTAATCCATCACTTTAAATGCTGCACAGCTCTGTTTCAATTTTATTTTTCTAAGTGATTACTTTTATTTTCTAGAAACAAGTCAGTGCTGAAGTCACACCTCCGCTATCGCACCATCATAATGACTTTATCGCACCTACGTGCTCCTCACAAGCTATCTCTCACTTATCCTCATTAACATTCTATGCTACATTCTGCTTTAATTCCTCTGCAGCTACAAGCTCCACTAGTTAGTAAAGTTTACTTTTCTGAATATGCATGAGGAGACGCGTGATACTTAAAGCTCAGCTATCATTGCAAAGTATCTTGTATTCTGCTACATGTAGCACTGATTGACTGGGCTGTTCAGGACAAGGGAAATCATTTTTTTTTTAAGTTCTGCTTTCAAAATTGGCAATCAGGCAGAGTTTTAGAACAAAGAGAATGGTGGCACCAATGACGGACCGGGTGCAGGTCAATGGTTTGAAAAAATTGCAATTAGGCAGGTAAGGTTATTTTATTGCAGAAGGGCCATCGCCTGTCTCTTCTACAAGGACCTGCCCAATTGTAATTTTATTATTATTATTATTATTATTATTATTAAGGGGTTAGTTCTGTTCTAAAGAAAAGAAAAACACATGTCACAACTAGAGTTGGTCAGATCTGCCAAAATTCATATTTATTTCAATAAACTTTCACCTGAATTTCGATTAAATTTTTCTTAAGCATTAGATTTGAGCAGATTTTATTTAGTTCTGCTTATGTCAAACGGCTAGGTGTCACATTTACCCCCTCTTCTCTCTTCTACGTTCCTCCAAGTTTATAAAAAAACATTGCCCTTTCCGCTAGCCAATCGGGAGATAGCCTCTTAATAGTTCATGTCCGTTTACCTGGCTTAGACTTGGCGCCCAGCGTTCGAAAAATGCGTCTCCACTACTGCCGAGCCCCCTAGCTCTGCTGAGCATTTCCTATTCAGATGTTGTCCGAGTGTTTCTCAGTCCAGCTCCTGTGCTAACCTGTTGTCGTCCAGACTGCTGTTCCCCTGCTTATGTCTTTGTGCTGGTATAGTGTTTCCTTCATTTCATTTTTGGTGACCCCTGTGCCTTCCTGTGTCTCCTAGGTTCCACTGTGTCTTCAGTGTCCCCCATGTCTCCAGTGTCTTCCTGTGTCTCCTGTATTTCCTTGTGTCTTTGGTGACCCCCATGTCACTGATGTCTTATTTCTCGTACTTGACCTATGGTTTGTTTCTGACCTCTCTTGTTTGCTGGTTGCCTCAACACAGCCTTCTTTTCTTATTCTGTTGCCCCTTGACCAGGTACTGCACATTGATCTGCCCATCCTGGTGTGTGCAAGGACTGCAATCTTACAACAGACAGCAGCGAAACATACTGTGTATCCAAGTGTGACAATGGGGTGGAATTTTGGTAGACTGAATAGGAATTATTTTTCTTATTTTACTATGCAACAAATCTTTTTTAATTTGGCATGTTTGTCATTTAAATGTTCCACTGCCACAGCATAATGTACATTTACACAATAGAATTTGTCCTTTGTTCTAGAAAAATGTTGTATAATTCAGCCAAAATATTCTCCCACTGTATATGATGCATTGGTACAAAAATGATTCAGGTATAGGGGAGAAAACATGTTTATATATATATATATATATCTCGAGAGGTTAATTAGCATCTGAGGAGGAAGGGGAAGATATTTGGGGGGGGACTTCTTTCTGAAAGGGGTTTGAAGATTCCAAATAAGTTTCCTGCTCAAAGACCCTCAAATCTCAGGGGTGACATTGTGGGAATGAAGCCCTCTCCTTTGGGGTAAGCCAGTGGACTGGTTTTGCCAAGGGGAAAGGGGCCAATATTTGGCTCCCTTCCTTCTTTGGTAATCCAGAATTCAGAGGACTTTTTACGCATAGAAGAGGTGGCACCCATATGTTCGATACCCGGATGCGCTTTCTTTGAAGATCCCAAGCCTAATAAAAGGTCTAGTTTAAAAAAGTAAGGGGGATTCAAAACTTTTTTTTTTTTTTTTTTATAAAAATAGAACATTGAATTTCTTCCAAAGTCAAATCTGATTCAATTTAACCCCAAATTGATATATTCAAAGTCAATAGTGGGAAATATCTCAGACGATGGTAGACATGCTTAAATTGCATAAAACCATGTTTGTTTTTGAATAATGTGATGACAGTAATATTAAAATATAGTTTTTTGTTGTTTTTTTATGGGCAAAATGCAAAAAAATAACTTTTGTAACTTTTAGAAGATCTTCCTTCTTTTTGGCTTAATTTATCATTACTTTAATGATTGTACTTTGGTGCAGATGACTGATTCTTAGCTTCCTGCACTTCACCTAAGAGTGAAATTATTATTTTACATGGGAAATAATTAATTTGTTGCAGCATGTGGTAATCAAAGGTTTGCTACATCGTAATCTAATAAACAGCAGTATGTCTTATGTAATTTGAGAAAATAAAAACTTTGTGTTCGTAGGGTAAGTGGATGATGTACAGTCAGGGCTGTTTGATGGTGGTTTTTTAAGGAATGTGTAACAGCAAAAACAACGTCAACGTCAAACCAATGTATCTACAAGCTTCAGGGCAGCAGTTTCCAATCTGGACAACCATCCACTTTTGCTCTCTTCCATTAGATATAGTGATTGGCCTTCTACTGCCCCAATATGTTCAGTGCGTAGGAGTGTAGGTGGTTAAAGGGTGATGTGACAGGCAATAAAAGTAAAGTTGACCTGCTACAGGGGCAATATATTGGGCCTGTTTTAATAAAAGTCTCTAAGACTGGAGACCATGGACCATCATAGCTGAACCTGCAAACCAAGAATACATTGAAAACATTTGCCAACTAATAGCAAATGAGTTAGGAAATCCATTCTGGGTTTGTTGGATCACCCAGGTTCTTCCATAATGGTCTATCTTCTCCAATCTTGGAGAGCTTTATTGAGCACTTCGTCTTTTCATGGAGAGGGGTAATTTCAAGTACAAACAAGGGTTTATTCAAGTAATTGAACTTTAAATGCAAAGCATACCAAATTATGGTACAAAAAATGGAAACATTATGGAAAATGTGGTGACCTATTAGGACGTTGTTAAAGTACAATGGTACCTCGGTATAAGTTCGCTTTGGAATAAGTCCAACTTGGTATAAGGCCTGTTTGGACATGAAAAGTTTTGCTTGGTATACAACCTTTTTGCTAAAACGTGTAGGGGTCAAAATGAGTCATAACACCGCGCACTACCCTTATTTACCTCTCTCGAGACAAAGCCACAACTGCCCACGAGCGTCAGTACGCCAGTTGTTACGTTTCAGTGAACAACCCGCTCTATAACTCTCTGTGTATTACATAACATCTCCTCCTCTCTTCTCAGCACCATCCTAGTAGGCACTCGACTCTTCTCAGCAAGGTAAAGTGAGGTTAAAGTTGCTATGGGTTTCTTGAGTAATGAGCGATTTGGGCCTCTTTAGTCAATATAATAATACCATTTGATGATCATTTTGGCTATATGTAAGGGTGACATTCTTCCCAAGGCAGGCATTCTTCCCAAAGACTACCATGCTACTGTAACCTGTGTATATAGCAATTATAGTAGGGTTTTTCTTAAGAAAGTTATTTGATGGGGTTCCCCCAAGTTTTGTGGTTTTTCTTTACCTTTTTTCCTTTTGGCCACAGTGATTCACCTCCCAAACAACAATATAAGCTTGACAAATCTTTTCAGCCCCCAACTAAAACCATAAAAAAGCCCAAGAGTTGCACAAGGAACATGCCAAGAATTAGTATTGGCATATGTCAACTGAACATACAGAAACCCAATACAATACCACGCTTTGAGTTTGTAATTTTTCATAACCTATATGTATGATCATAATTTATATTTTTGTTCATTCTTCATGGTTGACCTTGACTTGGTAATTTATATGTATTACTTTGCTTACTATGTTACAATACTTGTATGCTTTATTAATAAATTTATTTTAACCTTGTAAATCTCGAGACATCTAATTGTTTCTTCAGATGTTTGACTGTTTCTAATTGAACCCTATCTTCAAGTGTAAATGTATGCGTCATGTTTTATTGTATATCACCACTGGGGATTAAACAGAGAGCACTTAAAGCGCAGGTATGGTATTAATTTCTCTTAATGTATCACATGGGATGTGAAAACAGTTGATCTCGAGCAGACGGGTGGATGTGGAGTTCCATTAGCAAACATAGAAAACGCAATCAAACATTTTACAAGCTTTATGGTTTTCATAATTAGAAGGTCGGACGAATGTGGATTTAACCGATGGGTATATTGTATCGGTTAATATACTAAAAATCCAAGTCTCCTTTGAAAAGAAACACTTTTGACTTTGAAGCTTGGAATGATTGTTAAATGGTTCTAATGGGGTTTTTGGAACTATTAAATTCAAGCAGTGTAAATCAATAACGTTCAAGCTTCATAACTAATGTATTTTTTATAACCGGTGTAACAAATATACTGTATGACTTAACAACAGTTACCCAAAGTTTTCAACCACAGGCAGGAAAAATAAAATACCCAAATCATAAAAATGATGTGAGTATTTTATGTTAGAGCTGTATAGGATGCAAAGGTCATAAAAAACATAAAACATACTCTAATGATGCAAGATAAGTGACCTTTCCTTAAAAACGAACCTATTCTCCAATGGATCATAACAAAATGGCAGCTAGAAACAGTCACCTATAAATAGGATAGTAGCATCTTTCTCTTGATAGCACATAGTAGAAAACTTCCTTGGGGTAAGGGAATATGGAACAGATAATTTAGGTTTTGGGCTTTGTTTTGAGTTACAAAGGACATGAAATCTGGAAGCTGAACCCAAAAAGGTACAAAGACCGGTCAAATGACTACATACAAGTAATGTCAAGGGTCTTCCTGCAGATGATCATTGCACCTAATGCAGATTTATTTCTGGAGAAGAGTATTGGGCATCATAGTACATAGTTACATGAACATAGTTATGACATCCCCAAGTCACACTTCAAGTCTCCTGAATAGTATTGAGATATGTCTTAGCTTGGCCAAACTGAGGCTTTGGCTGAACCAAAGTTTACTTTTTTGGGGGTAAATGCATCTCACTGGGGATGATGTAGATCTAAGGAGGCATTTTGAAATCTAGAAACATCTTAGAACTCTTACATGAACATAGTAGGTCGCTTCACTCATTGTACATTTATATTTTAAATATATTTTGTGTGTAAAAAAAAAAAAAACATTGAGAGCCAAACTAGGTCTCTTTCTGCAATAAAACAACTTACCTTTTGCAATCATCTCTATAAGGTGAATAGGAATAAGTGAACGCCTGTGCACATGTGCAAGAGTAATGTCATTCTGACCAGTAGAATCCACATGGCCAAAGATCCCGAACCAGGAACATGATGGCACATGCCACATCTACAAATGCTGCTTGTATCCGTGTTTGACAGGGGTCAACTTTTAAAATTTACTTAAAGAAGAAAGAAATTTCCTAAAGGCAAAAAGGAGCCAGCTAAAGGTTCCTGCACCTATATAATTTATCTTCAGGGTGCAGTGGCTGGAAATCCTGATACTGGATGTGTCAAACAGTTCTAACCTTTGCTCACCGGTGAAGTTGACCTACACACCTATAGGTGCCTCCATTACAAACCAAACTTTGAGCTCCCTTGCAAGTCTGGACATCAGTCCAGGAAGTAGTTGCTGACTCTGGGTGATGTCTGAAAAAATGGCTCTTGAAATGGCCATGGATAACAGATAAAGGCATTGTCAGGAGGCATATCAAATTTTTTGTTGGGGATAATGGGCCTGATTTAATAAAGCTCTCCAAGACTGGAGAAGATTGACTATCATAGGAGAACCTAGGTGATCCAGTTGGCAAATATTTTCAATCCTGATCATATTCATTACAAGGTTGTTGGGTTACCCAGGTTCTCCCACCATAGTCTATCTTCCCCAGTTTTAGGGATCTTTAATAAATCTGGCCCAATAAATACCAGGAAGTATTATATATTACTTTGTTGATCAGCTTTGTAACCGATTGCAATATCAATCAAAAAGTTCTGCATTTGTTTCAGTCTGAACTGCCCTAAAATTCCCACATCTTACAAGCCTGTAATAATGTAAATATGTTGTTGTGAGCTTGTTGTTGATGTAACCAGCTGTAGCATTTGAAGGGCTTACTCTGTATTAAACTTGAAAGTCTAAATCCAAGCTAAGCAGGTTTAGAAGGTAAATTCAAGCAACACAATTACTTATCATGTAAACTTCAAACATGATGAAAATACGTCCAATTCTTGGTCCGCTTTCAGTTTTCTACCTTTACATTTAGTGCAGTTTTTCTTTAAGTAATTAGCTTCACATTTCTTTAATTATTGTCATGTTAACCTCTTTATAAATATGAATTTTTACTGCCTGCCAATGTCTAAAGCTTTACTGCTAGTAAGAACTGTAATTGCTGCACACAAATTTATCTTCTCTAATAGCAGTGGTTTTATAATATTTTCGAGTGCATTTGATAAAAACACTTCAGAGTCTTTAAAAAAGAAAAATTACTCATATTTGCACTAATGTCGGCACTCAAGTCTCTTCAAGCTTTCATGTTTCGTGTGAATAATGACTTTCTATAAAGTCTAGTGGCCACTCTTCCTTCTACGACTGTTGGGTGTCACATCTTGGCTTGTTGTAGCATTTTCAGAGTAATTGTGCTGTGCGTCTTGCTATTTTTATAATTAGATTCACCATTAACCATAAAATAGTCTCTCAGTGTGACCATTGATGAGTTGGCAGATAAAAGGGATGCTATTTATAATTATGAGTATACTTCTGGGTAAAGGTATATGAAGAATTTTATTTCCTAGCTTCTCTGCTGATAAACCTTGTTTCCTGGCTGGTATTCTATTCCAAATGTCTTCAGGATTTTTTTTTGTGAATTACCAGGTTACTCTAGTAGGGAATACTTAAAACCTCCACTTCAGATGTTATAGTTTCCTGAGGAGACATCTATGGTAGGGGCATTCCCAGCTTAGATGGTTGTGGCTGGAATAGGTTTCTCCCTTGAAAGATATCTCATTTACCTCCTGGTTTGGTAATAACACCAGGGAACCTATTTTACCTTTTACATTTGTAGCACCCCTTTGGTATGGCAAGATTCCTTTAAGGCATGAGGGGTTCATTTTAGTATATGCTGGACAGTTCTACAATCTGTTTTCCATGGGGAGTGTTGGTTGGTATTAGTAAGGTAGCAGCCAATCACTGCCCTGTTCCATTACCTTTTGGGCCTTTTGTAATATTTGGGGGTTATGGTTCGGAAATAGGTTAAATGAGTGGGGAACCAAGGTTAGGATGATCTCTAAAAGAAGCAAGAGGAGTATAAGGTTGGCCCTGCATCCCTTGAGTTTGGCTAAGCCATGGCCTGAAGATTGAACCATTAAGGGTATGAGCCTGGTATTTTAATCAAAGGACTTCACCAGCCAAAGAGGAGGGGACTCAGAGGAGAGAGTTTGAGACTGGCACTAAAAGAAGCCAAAGAAGGCAGAGCAAGTTGGCCCTGCTCCCCCAGAGCTTGATTAGACCAGGGCCTACAGATTGTACCACCGAGGGGATTAGTCTGGTCTCTGGTGCTAAAGAACGTGACTTAGCCAGAAACCAAAATAAAAAGGACTCAAAAGAGAGGTACACTAAGATAGGATCCAGTTAATGCTGAATTTGGGACTGTCACTTCAATGAGAAGAGCCTATTGTGGTGTTCTGCACTTTTCAAGTGGGTTCTGAAACAGATAAATGTGTGAAAAACTGAGCTCAGGGGAGCCCTGGCTTTGGCTTGAATTGACTGAGGGGATGATCCTGGTTCCCTCAGGGAGAAGCAAAAGGAGATGGAACCCAGAAAAGGGGTACAATAACACCCGATCCCATTGGTGCTGAATTTGGGACTGTCACTTTATTAGGGAGACCCATTTCAGGAATTCTCCTCCATCTGCCTGTCATGGGTTCAAGAATCCTGCAAGGATAATGGAGAATGATGAGGTCAGCTGCCGGAGTTCCCCATATGGGTCTTTTTGGATGTGTACTGCCACTGTATACACTCGGCTACCCTGACCCTTAAAGCAAAATGCATGAACCTTTATATTTTTGTATCTCACAATATAAGGAGGAACTGGGTACAATTGGTCTCCCTATGTAGGTGCTACATAACTTTTATCTATTTTTTTCCCCCTCCACTTCGGAAACCAGTGTTTCTTCTGTTCAAATGAATCCATCAAGCATATTAATTAGAGGGAAACAGACTCCACTTCGGAAACCAGTGTTTCTTCTGTTCAAATGAATCCATCAAGCATATTAATTAGAGGGAAACAGACAGCTTTCCCTTTACTCTCTCTTTAAAATACCCATATTGCCTAATCCCTGTACTAAGTATTTGGTATTTAAATATTTAAAAATAAAGAAAAAAAAACTTTTAAAAGTGTATAAACTTGACACAAAACCGATTATTACTTTTTTTATTTGACTGAACACTGAAGTGACTGTAGCTGAGTTTTAAAGTGTCATTATTCCCATTAGAATTTCACTGATTGTTTTGCTGCTTGAGAATGGTATGTAAAGAAATGAAAAGTTCCTCTCCATATTCATCTATGCCATACAACGCTCACCTACTGGTCCCTTCACTTGTCATAAATCTAATTTCTCTATAAGCTACATGCTGGTGCCTAAACAGGATTGATGACCTTATTTCTGACATGTGACACTGTTTGGGATTAGTGTGCAGGTCTGAGCTTTGCATTCTGGGAGGAAAGGTCATATTCCCTAATATACCAGGAATACTGGGTACTTTCAAGGGCTTCAGTAGATGAATGGAGAAGTGAGAGAAGAGAAGTGGAACACGCAGTAGGAGACCGTTAAAGGCATCTGTAATACTGCTCTAGATAGGCAAAACAACAAATTCTTCATACTGGAAAGTAGCAAAAAAGGACAACACATGTTGCCATTGTTGGACCCCCCCACCCCATGAATGAGATTTACTTGGCTGTCTTTAAACCTTGACAAGTCACTGATCTGGAACCAGTAACATTAGAACAGTGAGTGAACGGGAGGACTTACTACAGTGTGTGTGTGTGTAAAAATTTAGACTTGAGCTATTGAGCTTCGTAAGCGTAGAAGGTAATGATATTGAAATATAAAATAGTTAATCTTTAGTAAAAAAATAAGTAAATGAATATACATTGTAATCCTGAACATGATGAAAATAAATAGTGAAAACTATTCTCCATGTTTTCAAGCTTTCTATACATTCTCTGAGACTTTTCCCCATGATCTTATGAAATGCAGCATCAATCTGATGCCTAAAATAAGGATAGTGTTGGAACCCAATGGTTCCATTGCTTTAGCCTGGGATCTAGGGCCAGTCAGAAGATGGCAATATGTGCAAATATAGCTAAAGAAGCCAGGTATATTTCAAGATAAATGGCAGGACAATAATGAAAACCACTTATTGGGTAGGTCGTGTCCCCTGAGTCGGTGTAATTGAAAGTTTGTCATGTGTGACTCCAGTGTACCTTTAACATAGAGTTTGATGGTGTTGGCAAATTATCAGAATACTCATTTCAATTAATAGCTGTTGTTACATTTGATGGTTTTAATTAGCAGTGGGTGGATATGGAGACTGGTCAGTTCAATTAGGATTTTTATACTGTGATCGACGAGCCACAAAAGCCTATAACGTGCCAAGTATAATAAACTGGTCAGTTTTTACAACTTTTAAAACTTACAACCTTTTATGTCCATCTTCTGTATCCTATAGTCCATCATCTACAATTTCATACTTCCTTCCGTACCTCATTCTTAGATTCCAGTTATATTCTGAACGGAACTTGTTCATCACTTTCATCTCTTTTGCTTCCTGGTTACTGAAGTGAGAAAGTGACACTTAAGCCACACTTCAGGGATTTTGGTCAGCTTTCTATATATTTCTATCTTTGAAAATGAAATGTTCCCTTTTTTTTGGTCCCTGGAGTGTGTTTCGGGTACTTTAACAAGGTTTTCTATTACTGGTGTTCAAATAGCTATCAAGCAAGCTGTGATTGTACATTATATGTTATCTGCTTCTGGACAGGTTATGTTGTGTAAAAGGTTGGAGGAAACTTTTGTAAGGTTTATCAATGTCCTGTGTATTGCTAAATAATTCCCAATATCTGATTTATTAGAAACTGCACTGGTGCTAAATATTATTTGCCCGATCCTACCTGACAATTCCATATTTATAGGGCAGTTGTCTACAAGATTGCTGGATGGTAGTGTTAGGCTTATTTCAGACTGCATGCATAACCACATTCCCTGTTGCTCCCATTCCTCCATATGGGAGCAGATTTGTGTTTTGCTAATTCTTTTATATCATTACAAGTGTATCAGACAGCACCTGTATGACTGAAAGTAATGGATGCTTCAGTCTTAAGTGACTTCTAGCCAAAGATCAAAACCAACATTTAAATGATTCATTAGTTGAATGTACAAAGTTGCAGGCATTTAGCCCTCCACTGGTAACATTAGTTGATTAATTTTCCTTCTGCCATGTTTTTGGATAGAATTGTTTGATTTCACATGCACCACAAATTGTTGTTGTTTGCCGATCCATTATCTTCTGCTGACACCATACAGACAGACAGAATGGCTTCTGGAAACTAAATGACGCCAACTATTTTCAGCTGTCAAATATTCACCCGAGGGAGAAACACACAGAGTTTTCTAGAGAATTAAATTTTTGTTTCATTTTCTGAGCAAGTGTCAAAGTTTGTAGTCACCCCTGCAGATGAATAAACCTATTTAACAGTACTAAGTGATCATATCACCAATTCTGCACTCTGGATTTATCATCTGCATTTGGGAATGTTCCACCAATAAAGTAAATGTAAACTCTGAGTCATGGACATTTTTTCTCATCTCAGTACTGCTGATATTCTCAGGCCAGGATTCATTGAGCGAATTTTGCCTCTCCAATGACACAAATTACCTTTTTGGCTATCTGTAAAGGTGACATACTCCCCAATGGTCAATAATGTAAAGGGAATTCTTCCTAATGATCACCACACTTATATACTGTGAGCTGTGATTATAGTAATTATAAAAGGGGTTCCATGAAGACTTGAAAATTATTTCAAGGGGTTCCCCATGTTAAATAAGTAAAGAAACTCTTCTCTAAACTAACTTCCAGATGGTGACAACTGTAGACCATGTCTTGGTAATGTGTGTTGGCATGGCCTGTTACAGACCCGGTCAGGAGCACATTCGATACAGTGATAGCATAGAAGAAGAATTCTGAGACAAAGGAAGAACATCATCACCTCTGAATGGAAGCCACCAGGACAAGGATCTTCATGGCAGGAGCCCCGGGTACTGTTTTAATGAACGAAGCAGATTAAAGTGAAAAACCTGTAGATTAACTTTAACATGCTAAAAGTTAGTCGTGGATCAGATCTTTTACAGGTTTGCTGGAAAATCAAGGTTCTCAGAGATAGCCTATCTTCTCCAGTCTTGGAAAATGTAATTCAATTAAAAAAAAAGATTCATACAATTGTTACCAAGGCTTTGCACACTTTCCCAATGGAATTCTATTAGAATGTGTGAGTGCTGAGTGAAAATCATGTATTATTGACACTTCTTTGTGGAACCCAACACCCAAAACACACTTACGGTATGGCTAATAAGAACATTTGCAGCCTGATTCAGAGCATCACCCAAATCAATCCCAAACCCAAATCACCCAGCTAAATTTGTCCTAATCTTTACTGGAATTTTTCAGGAAAGCAGGCCTGAAGCAGAGCTGGGCGAAGGGCCTCATGACAGGGGAAGTTAAGAAGGCTGAGGAGCCGAGGTGAAAAGTTCAAAAAAAAAAAAAAAGAGAGAGAGAGAGAAAGCAGGGCCGAGGGCCTCGTGGCAGGTGTAGTGAGGAAGGGAGTAGCAGGGGTGAAAAGTTCAAAAAAAAAAAATATATATATATTTATAATATATATAAAGTGCGGGAAAAAGGGGGTTGAGGATTGGAGGTTAAGGAAGGGAGGAGGGAGATGGTTAGGAGTTAAATAGAGTGGTCCCAGGGGAGGGGGCTGCATCTTAGAAAAATCTTAACAGGGACTGAGCGATCCCACTCTCCCTCCCTGTGGTTTAGACGAGAGGGGGGAGGTTATTGTCATAGCAGCCGTTTCGGCATAATTTGGTTTTGGGTCCATGAAAGTGAAAGACGGGGTAATGGAAAATATAATGGAGATGGGGGCACGAAGGAATGGTTTGGGGTCGGACAGTAAGGTTGGCCTTGCATGACACTTGGTTGTTGTGGAGGCTAAGTTGTGGAAGGAGATCCGCTAACTGTCCCCGAGGCGGTGTATGGGCGTCTGGGGGCCTGGCGGTGGATCGGAGACAGCAAGATGATGTAGGAGGATTGGTGATTTTCATGGACCTATGTTTTAAGAGATATACGATAATATGTTTTTTGTTAATAAAGAGACTTGGTGTTAATAAAGGGGCTGCTGTGGCCAATTTTCTCCAACGCAAATGGTGTAAGTGTCATTCTTTGGAAGGGGCGATTGGAGGGAGGTAATTGGTCGGGCAGTGAAGGCTTCCTATACTGTACCCATGTCAAGCAACATGACATATTGGGTTCTCTTGGTGGACAATCCTCAATGATGCAGAAGAGACACTGATGTGATGATATCAGCGCCACTCTTTGCATCAATACACTGAGTGTGATTTATTAAAACTTTCCAAGATTGGAGATGAAGTATCATGGGAGAACCTGGGTAATCCAGCAAATCTGAAGTGGAACTGGTCCAGGATTGAAAACATTTGTCAAATAATAGGAAATTATTTGTATAAACTTCATTCGAGGTTTAATAAGTCTGGCCCATTGAGTACAGTACAAGGGGTGGAGCAATGATACCTCTCATATACAGTATTCCCTCTTTTGTCCTCCGAGTTAAATAATAATGAACATCATTAAAACTGAAAGACATCGGAAACATCTTGTGGAGGGCAGAAGGTACCATGGAGGACAGAAGGTGTACATTGCAGTCAAAGCTGCTTTTTTGTTTTCATTTGAAAAAAAAAAATAAGGTAGAAAATCGGCTTTAAAGAGAATTCACCCTTTAATTATTTCAATCGTACAAGCTTACGTATGATAGATTTATAATTCCCATCATCCCATCGCCACCTTCACCTTATTTAGCTTCAATTGTCAGAGTCTTACTAATAATCGAATGTACCAATTCCCAAACCTCAAACACTGCAACCTCAGAAGACACCAGACAGGGTAAGATCAGGCAGTCGACATTGACCGGTCATCCACAGTCAGACATCAGATGACCTCCAACCCTCTAATTGTCTCGGCAATGACATTTACCGTATTCCTTCCCCGACAGATTCTTTATAAGGTCACTGTCCTCAGCTAACCTAAACTTCAGACGTCTTTAAAACGTTTAATCAACCTGGATATTTTTAGAACTTTTTTTTACATTTTCTTTGTTGAATTCCATCAAAAGTTTTCTTTCACCTTGAGAAAGCAGGACACATTATTCACAGGGTAATATATAATTCCAGGCACCGCTTATTTTGTTGGTTGAAGTCCTTTTCAGATGGAAAAGTTTTCATGTTGTGATAAATGACTTTGCAGGGTACAGAATGGCAGCACATGCAACTCCCGTTGCTCTCTTAATTTGGTCTATTCTCCCTAAAAATGAATAACAAGAGCGTGTTTTCTATGGGCGCTGGGCTGCAAAATCTATTTAGTTGTTTGCAGTCTTTTTTTTATTTTTATGAGCTGAAAGGGGAAGGTGGGAGATGTATGAAGTGCGTGTTTAAGGCGATTCATACAAACCTAGCTCATTTGTAATGTGTGTGTCATTACAGGAGTCGGCTACAAAAGGCTTTCGTACTGCAGAACATTTGTGTTTAGAAATGTTGATGGCTGAGAGTTGTTCGGCTTTTTTCCCAGACTATTGGCGTAGCCGAGAGGGAAAAAGATAATGCGTGCGGTGTGATTTCTGCTAAACTGACACTTATCTGTTTTTTTTACTTTGATTGCTAAATAAATATAAGCTGACAAATGAAAATAGGTAAATGTGCAGGGAAAACAATATTTTATCCAGACCGTTTTTATGATGGAACCTTAGGCTACACTGACTTTTCAGATCCAATTTTTGATGCTGTACACATTTTTTATGCAGGTAGAAAACTATGACAAAATGGGTATTAATAGGAGTTTTAATCAACACTTTAATTTGTTATAAATCATGAAGTGTACAGAAATAAGTAGTTGTCCTGCTTTTCACTTGCATTCTCTCTCTGGCAGAAAAGACAACCTAGTGCTAGGCCGGAGGTTGTTACACTTACCTCTTCCTCAATATAGCGCAGGCATCTCTCTCTTGCGCATGTGGGCGGTTATGACTCTAGGCGTGCCTACATTGCCAAGATTCATGGGCTTCGTTCAACCCGCTGGCCAATCAGAAAATAGTTTCTTAATCATCCCTGTCTATTTATCTAGCTCAGACACAGCACTCAGTGCTTGTGCAACGTGTCTCCACTAATGCCAAGCCCCTAGTTCTGTTGAGCTGGTTCCTGTACCCCTGTTGCCAAATTCAGGGTTTTCTGTATCCAGCTCCTGTGTTAACCCCTCGTTGTCCAGTCTGTTGGTTCCCAGCCAACTTCCCAGTGCTGTTCCTGTCTGTCTGTTGATATTCCAGTGCCTCCTGTTGCTTCCAGTGTCTCCTATGTTCCCTGTGTCCGCAGTGGCCCCTGTGTCACTAGTGACTGTCTCCTGGATTCCTGGTATTTGACCCCTGGCTTCTGTCCTGACCTCTCTTATGTGCTGCCTTCCTCAACCCTGGCCTTCCTTCAAAATTCTTCAACCTTGTGATTTGGTACTGTGTATTGTCCTGCCTACTCTGGTGTGCGCAGGGACCGCAACCTAGCAGTAACCAGCAGCGCAATATCCTCACCATCAGAGGCTCTGGAGAATACCTGGTTACTGCTTAGACTCTGCACCTCTGCCTATCTCGGGGCTCACACCACTCCCATTCAAGCTGTAGCTCCCCCCAGTGGTCCTGTCTCCCCAAGCGTGACAGATGTTCCTCAAAATAGCTGACTGCTTCCTATCTCAGTTCATTGACATTCAAAACAATCACAAGGCTTCTTGAGGAGGGTAAACTATTATCCAATAAAATTTTTTGGAATATCCAAAGGCAAGTTAATAAATACTTGTAATTGAGCAAAACATGTCAAAGATCTTCATTGTGTTGCTAATCATCATTATTGTCTGGTGAGTGCCTTGGACGATGGCATGGATCATAAAGCTCCAGGAGCAGCAAACCCTTTCAATAAACTAAACAACCCTTTGTCTATAGTGAGCCACCAATGTTTCTTGGTATATAAAATTGCCACTCTTAAACTGACATAAGGGTGCATTGTCATAGACAACATAATTTGTGATGTTTCCTGTGTATCTGCTCTATTCAAGTTTCTTTCAATGGTAACTCTTCTCCTGTTCTCCTCCCTAATGGTGTTCCTCAAGGGTCGATCCTTGGACCGGTTCTCTTCTCCCTGTACACCTCCTCTCTAGCTATTCTCATATCCTCCTTTGGTTTACAGTACCATCTGTATGCTGATGACACTCAAACCTGACATGACACATCTCGTCATGGATGGCCAATAGATTTCCGAAACTCAACCTGGGTAAAACAGACCTCATCAAATTTCCCCCCTCAAATTCCAAATCTCCCCGTGACATATTTCCAACTGTCAACAACAATGGTATTCGTCCCTCCCCTCATACACGTTGTCTTGGTGTCACTATTGAGTCTGTTCTTCACCCTGCACATTCATAACATTTGCAGGTCCTGTCACTTTCACCTGCACAACATCTCCAAAATCCGCCCCTACCTGTCCCCAGAGACCACCAAACTCCTTTTACACGCTCTTATATCTTGTCTGGACTACTGTAACCTCCTCCTCTCTGGTATTCCACTAATCCGACTCTCTCGTCTACAATCTATTATGAATGCTGCAGCCAGACTCATCCATCCTTCTCACCGCTCCTCTTCTGGTGCCTCTCTTTGCAGTTCTCCTCATTGGCTTCGATTTCACCTTAGAATAAAATTCTTAGGCTGCTGTGCTATGGTTTAAGATTCCTCTGCAGTTCTTGTCCCGCTTACCTCTCTGACCTGATAGAAAAATACTCCCCTAGCCGCTCTCTTTACTCCTTCAATGACCTACTAATGACTTCCTCACTCATAACCCCATTACACACACGGCTCCAAGACTTTTCTAGAGCTGCCCCGACTCTAAAATTGTTAGCTCTTTTGGGCAGGGTCCTCTCCTTCTGTGTATTTGTCATCTGCAATCGATATTTAATTTACAGTACTACATAATATGTTTGTACTGCATAAATGAAATGTAATCATTAAAAATGATTCCATTTGTATTCTTTGCTTGTCTGAACATGCATTATAAGGGGTATAAGGTCACCTTGTCCACCTATCTGAGCTCAGAGATGATACCAACACTCAAAATGCTCTCATATAGTTGTCAGGATTACTTGAAAAGAAAATAAAAGAATTCACTTCTAATACGAGATAAGATCAAATTTTCGAAGTATAAATTTTCAGTACACAAGCAATGATAACTTTTATTTGTATATTATGTCACAGTACATATCTCAAAACAGTTAATGACTACAACAGTGAAATAAAACTGAATAGATTCAAAATCACCCCAAAAAAAACAAATCTATCTTCTGTGAATCTAAAGACATAAAAGGGGAATAAAAAGAATACTCTTGCGTCTAACATTAAAGAGAACACAGATTCAAAGTTAGGCAAACTATAAAGAAGTTAAAAAGAATGTTCATAAGTGGTCTTAAAATGCGTTCTTTCTTGTTCAAAGACTAAAGTTCACAAAAGTGTCAGCATAAATTTGGTGAGTATAACTGATAGGTAGAGACAATGGCATTTTGCCTTTACTGCTTTTTCAAGGTTATGAATATAGTATGTATTGTAAGGCTAAGAAAAGAGAGTTTTTAGAGCGGTGTACAGGGAAAAGACAAGTTTGTGACCAGGACAAAAATAAAGATATAGGGCCTGATTTATTAAAGCTCTTCAAGGCTGGAGAGGATACACTTTCATAAGAGAAGGTGGGTGATCCAGAAAACCTGGAATGGATCTCTTTAAAGTCATTTGCTATTTGCTAGCAAATGCTTTCAATCCTGGACCAGAACCATTCCAGGCTTGCTGGATCACCCAGCTTCACTGTTGAAAGTATGTCCTCCCCAGCCTTGGGGAGCTTTATAAAATCAGGCCCATAGCAGTCAAGAAATACTTTTCTGGACAATGAAATCCCAGTTTCCCTTAGGTGATCAACAAATGAATGAACTCCTGCATACCGGAACGGCCAATCAAGATGGTCAAAAATTGTTTCCAGGATGAAAAAACGAAGGAAGATGCTGGTGCAAGGGGAATATGGAGTGTTTAATTTTGCTGTAAGTGATCTCATTGTGTGCTGCCTGTCAGTATTCTTCTCACCCCGCCACTTTATCCATCGTGATGAATTTTGATGCTGAGATTTAAAGTGATTGAAGTACAAACTTGTGGTGGAAACAAAAATTCTGTGTGGCTACTGGAAGTTTGCACCTTGCCCACTTCTTGGCCATTTGCATCACGGCACTTAAAGAACCATCATTTACAGATTTGACAACAGGCAGCAGTGAGCAGAAATGAACCATTCACTGTTACTCTTGTTCATTCTCTTTTGGGATGTTGGCTTAAACACTACGTAGTATCTTCCACTGGTATGAAGAAGCGGTAACCGCACCATAACCTTACCACTGGTCTGAACATAGCCTACACTATTCAGAAATTTTATTTAGTGATATAAAGTATCATTTTTGTTCAATTCAGCTATATTTATAAACCAGAAAAAAATGGATCTCTATGGCTAGCACCCTGGCACATGAACAAAAGCATATTGCTAGGTAAATTGACTCTTCCAAAAATTGTGCTTAGGCTATAGAAAAGACAATGCCCCTGATTCATCATTGAAATCCGCGATCGCTGGAAGCGCGATAATACGCGCGACCCGCGATCGCGGATT
>NC_092858.1:12429906-12433349 GCF_032062135.1 Pyxicephalus adspersus
ATCGCGCACGATTCCGGATCGCTAATACGAATGCGCGACAGATAATCCGATTTTGCTTGATGAATCAGGGGCAATGTGACCATGGTAAGGAAATTAGATTGCTCACTGCAAGTGAATCCTCCTGCAGCATATGTTTTAAATAACACCAGAAACTCTCAACAAAATTCCCATTCACTGTTTTGTTTTGTTTTTTAATACGACCATTTGCACTTTTTCTTTTTTAAATATTTAAATAGGGACTTATTCTGCATGGAATATCAGGTAAAACTAACATGCAAGGGAAAAAATATGTTTTTAAGTATTCCTATTTAGCCCCTTATTAAACCCTAAAAACTTTATAAGAAAGAATTAAAATTAAAGTAGATCGAACTCTTACTGACTGTCTGGTACTGCCATTCACCTCTGTTTATTAGAATTTATCAAAGAGACCTCCTAGAGGCATTTTCTTTGAGATCTGTCTAATTCCAGTCATCGCACTCAGCTTTAATTTTCATTATATCTCAACCCAAAAACAAAAATTGTATATCTTCCAATTTCCCCTGTTTTTCTTCCAATTTCCCCTCTGTTTTTCTGTCTTCTGTCCCCCAATCTTTTATTCCTCATATAGATATTCTATAATCCATTTTCTCGAAATAATATCATCTGTGTAAAAAACACAATCCCTCCTATTCATCAGTTCCTCACAATTTCATGTTAGAAGTAGCTGCATTGCATGGTTAGGTCATATTCCGTTCAGAGGAAAAAATATTCCGTATTCCGTACGTCAGAAAAAAATGTGGAAGTTGGAAGTGTGAGAAAGTGGTGTGTGGGGGATTTTAGAATGTTCTAGATAGTAATATATGCCTGACCCCAAATCATTAGAAAGGTTAAAATTAGGAAAGAACAGAGAGGGTTTTTTTTGGCAAAGTAATATCAATGTATTGAATGATAAGTTTCTCAAATACAATACAGTATATAGTTATCTTGTTTAACCACAATCTTGTGGTTTTGTTAGCAGGAGATAACACTCATTATTAGGCCCTAGAGGGCGCTCTTCATATGGTCAATCATGGTCAACTACCGTGATACATGCATACATCACCATTAAAGTAATCAGATATAAACCCAGTCGTATTAACTATAATACCCAACGCGTTTCGCCCTTCCTGGCTTCTTCAGGGGTAGTGGTAAGTCAACAAAAAAATTTACACATAAGTAGTTTGAGTCATCTAGGTTTATAAATATACATATATACATTAATAATATAGATTATAACAGGTTCTGACATGTTCATAGTAAATATGGCAAGGTATATATTATATCCCGATAAAGATCAAGACCAAAAAATTAAACAGGATAACTATATATTGTATTGTTTTGTGAGAAACTTATCATTCAATACATTGAAATTAACCCGTCAGAAAAAAATGCCTTTAGCTGCTCACAGGCATTTCATTGTCACTGCAGTCGTCTTGGTTTGTTTGCACTTCAATGAGGGGCTTATCTTCTTCTTTCTATTCATCAAAGAATCACAGCAAGGTTCTGAGATTGGCACAGTTTTGCTTGTCTCATCCTTCATACCAAATGAAACCCTTTCTGGAACTTTAAGAAAAAAACCTTGAAGTCTGACATGGTGTAAAGAATCTATAGGAACACACAGGACATTTTGACAATAGGTATTCCTTAGCAAGAACAGGTATGCTTGTTGCATGTTTGATTTAAAAATTATCAAAGATATGCAACTACCATTATTTTTAAAATGGAGACAAAAATGTAAGCAATAGTGACTTGTACTTTTTTCATTAAAAAAAAAAAAACAATGTATAAAAAAGCAAGAAACATGACAACAATATAGGATTTTTTTTAATCAGGACTTAATAATAATAAAAAAAACTGTTTTCTAACAGAACAAAAAGTGCTTTTTACAGTTGGAACTTTGGTGTACAATTGTGAAAAATGCACATTATTTGATAGAAAATAATCCCCATGGATTCAGACATATACACCTAACAACTAGGACTTTATAGAACAAATAACAAGCTCAGGTAGCCCAAGGATGTTTCTCAACAACAAGCATGTTCCCTTAGGTGTCTGTTTAATGAAAGCACTCATCAGATATTTATTAAAACACCCGTCAAGAGTTACTTTAGAGCTCAGCGTCCTTCACTTCTGCTATCCTCACAGCACAATGCTTTGATAGAACGTGCTTAATTGATTTTGCATAATTTAGTTTAAATTATTTTTAAGGACACTTCCAACTCCAACAAAGTTTAAGGCAGGGGCACTTAAAGCTGACATATCACCATATTTTTATTTTATATAAAAGGGTGGCTGTGTTTTATTTTCTTTTTAAATATCTTTTTGTATTTGAAGGGGAGACCCCTCCCTTTCTTTCTTTACCGCCACGGCAGTAAAGACTGAATGTGAAATCCACATCTTGGAGCAACCCACAGCCTTCTGGGATATGTGATGTAGGTATCCTAGGAGGCTGTGGGCTGCTCCAAGATTGGGAATGATTGGGCTTTCCTTTAATTTGTAATTGCACTTTTATTTTACATTTTTCAGAAGGCGTGTCACCCAATATAACGCCTGTGCAGAAAGAACAGGGAAGAAGATGGCGGCAGACAGGATGGCCCTGTATCGACAGCTTTCTACCTATAAAGGTAGCTGTTATTTGTTTTTTTCCTGATCTGCTTTAAAGTGGTAGTCAAACAATAAAAAGTATATGTAGAATTAAAAAATTGCCGCCATTCTCAGGATAGATACATCTCTGCTGGACAGTAAGATCACACTTCTGAATCCTTGTTGAGAAATAAATTAAAACTTTGGGCAAAAAATATAATACAGTCTCTTACTTACAATAATACTTTTATTTCTAAATCCTAGTTGAACCCTGAGGTTCAATATTTTGTTACTTGCTACTTTCTTGCTACTAGGGTGACAACATTGTATGTTCTGATGTGAAATCAATTACCAGAATGGTCACCTTATGGATAAGGTAGTCTTGGATGAAGTTCTGAACCACTTAGTGCTTTCCCCATTTATTCTCTAAGGGGTTGCCATAGAGAGAAGCTACTAGTAGAGTCTTCCCTAAGGCAGCAGTTTTCTAGCATGAGAAAAGGTAACTGCACTGCAACCTCAACCGCCAGTCTGAACAAAAAGAAGTGGAAAAAGAATGAAGCTACTTCTAGTTTTCTCACATCATCATCTGAGGATAGCTAATCAAGATGGCCAAAGATGCCAAAAGATGACAAAGACGTAGCTGGTATAGCATAGGTAGTATACAAGGTATGTAAAGAAGACATTGGCCCTGATTTAGTAACCACCTGAGCGTTACACTGAGGTCTAGATTTCTGTACCAAAAGTGATCCACTGTTTTTCATGAAATTTTTTTTTAAATTGTAGACCTGTAACTTACAGAAATATGTCCGAACAGGGGTTCTAGTAGATAATATGAATATAAA
>NC_092858.1:12434355-12471553 GCF_032062135.1 Pyxicephalus adspersus
ATGGAGGACGACGCTGGATGAGCACAGGGGGACCAGGTAAGTAAAGATGTGAAAAATCTTGGGCTT
This sequence comes from Pyxicephalus adspersus, assembly GCF_032062135.1. Taxonomy (NCBI): domain Eukaryota; kingdom Metazoa; phylum Chordata; class Amphibia; order Anura; family Pyxicephalidae; genus Pyxicephalus; species Pyxicephalus adspersus. Next base: position 12,434,422 of record NC_092858.1, read on the forward strand.
AACCATCCTTGCAATTTTTTTTTGCCCGAGCGAAAGTCGGGCTTAACTGCAAGGAGGTTAAAGCTCTCAAAGGCTGGAGAGGACACACTTTCATCAGTGAGGCTGGGTGATCCAGCAAACCTGGAATGGATCTGGTCGAGGATTGAAAACATTTGATAACAAATAACAAATGTCTTTTAGGAAATTAATTTTCAGGTTTGCTGGATCACCCAACTTCACTGATGAAAATTTTCTACTATAATAACTATCTTTTAAATAGTATACACAAATCCTAAATATATAATCTAATCATCTAACATATTTATATATATATGTTACACACTTTTAAAACATTTCACTACAATTATTGACATCAATAATCATATCTGGTTTTGTCAGGTTTGGGAGTTTTGAGTCATTTAAGCTAGACACTGGAGATCTGATCTAAAGAACAATGTACAAGGTCATATCACAACTTATAAGTAAAGTAAATTAAATTACTCCATGATTACCACACCTCTTCCATAATTGCACTGCCTGCACAGGACTTGGAAATGCAAGGAAATTTAGTTTAAGCAGAAAACAGATATCACATGGAAGTGACATAAAAGCTTTATAGCAATAGCTATGATACCCAAACCTCTGACCCTAAGACAGAGTAGTGCACTGGGTATAAATAGGTAATGGGACAGCTACATAAAGCAAAAATAGACAATATAATTGAAATAGCTTTAATTGTATTGCAGAATGTCTGTACTATGGTTGTTATAGCATTGTTTAGCTTTGTTTCTGAAGATGAAATTAAAAAAATGTAGACTTGGGAAAATGCATTGTGATGAATACATGGAATACATGTCCATACACAAGAACCAACAAGCAAAGTGCCACCATTTACAATAGGGATATGTTTGATAGGTGACTTCTTCAGTGTGTGAATCTTCATCATTGAACATTTCTTTAACATATATTGTCCAGAGAAGTTTTTAGGGTGAATGCACACAGATATACATTACATTTTTTTTTATTATTACACAGGAAAGTAATATTCATTAGTCTCATTTCCCCAAAAAACAAAAGAGCATAAAAGGCCATAGATTATGTATTCACAGTTCAACAGACCGTGAAATTGGACTGACACCTATCAGTTACAAGACCTGGCTACTGATGAAGCTAAAGGGTATTATAATTTCATGGTTCACAATTCCACACTCCACAATCCGCTAATTTGCTGACAGCTCGGAAAAATTATGCTGACTCCCTCTGATGTCAAGTTGATTAATTCGGATGATACTTGAGATGAAACGTCAGGAGTTAAAAATGCAACAATCTTGAATTAGTCTTGTATGTTTCAGGGTAGATTTAAAAGAATTTGTGAAGTCAGGTTAAAAAATGATAGCTGTGTTTGCCAATTATTCTGCGGTTCTGGTAAACCTTTTGTAAAAAGTAAAATAAAGGTATATAGCTAATTTAGTTTTTAAAAGAAGGGATAGATGACGGTATGGCCTTCTGTACAGTTCTTCCCCTTCACTACAGTGGTGTTGCCTCCGTAGGGGCCGGGCATGATGACGTTAGACAGCTTTGGGCTAGCTTTAAGGTAGGGAAACTGGGCAATTGTCCCTACTGTTTCCAGGCCCCAAAATAACAGATTGGGTAATTTAAGTAGCTGGAATTTTGGGAACGTAGGACTTCAAATTTATATCTGCTCAGAGCGAAAGCACAGAATGGCAAGATTTCAGGAAGCTGGGAATGCGGGACCCCTGATTTATATTTGCCCAGGGCCTCTAGGCATGAAATTGACAGAATGGTAAGGGTTCAGGTCCTGAAATTTTTTGAATATTGGACCCCCAACTTATATTTGCACAGAGCATCCAGGCCCTGATTTGACAGAATGGCAAAAGTTCAGGAAGTTGAGAGTCTGGGAATGTGGGATCCCCCAATTCATATATTCCAAGGACCCCATGTGGTCTAACCCCCCTCCCCCCCGGCTTCACCCTCCACCCAACCGTTCTGTAACAGCAACCTATAGTTGCATAGATAAAATAGGAAAAAGTCCTTTCTTGCTCAACTGTGTTTCAGAATAGTTTCCCTTCTACAGTCCATATTAAAATAAATAAATAAATAAAACAAATGTAGCCACCTCGTCTAAAGGACCAGTAGGCTGCAGTATGTTACATTTTTGTTCTTGGGGATAGCTATACTTTATTAACTGGTATAAGGAAATCCAAATTTGTTGTGTTATTTAACTTAGCTATATATGTTCTAAGAGAATCAGGGTAAGTCAGGTCACTGAATGAGCAGAAACTGTTGGAATGGTGGACCAAACAGTTGTATATAGGCCACTGTCACCATCTGGTTAGGATCATAATACCAATTTTGACTACTCTAAATTTTAAAAATCCTTTAATTGTTACTGTTTTAGAGACACACATGTGAGGCAAGAACCTACCAAGGCTAGGATTTGTAATTCATTAATTATGCTCTAATTGGTTACCCCCCAAAATTGACCTTAGACTGTAATAAAGACACATAACTGAGGTAGGGACATTAGATTGTGAGCCCCTTTGAGGGACAGCTAGTGACATGACTATGGACTTTGTACAGCTCTGCGTAATATGATGGCGCTATATAAATACTGTGTAATAATAATATTCTTCATTAAAAGATTTGGCCACATATAGCCATGGCCACCAGTTAATCACCCTCTGCCTCCAGAATACAAAGATGGTGTCATTCCTTTCAATTATTGAATTACTTTGAATTAAACAGAATCACTCAAGTAATTGTGGCACCATTATTTTCCTGTGAAGTTGAAGCAATCCTGTGTTTCAATTTAACAGCCAAGAAAAATTCAAATACTGCAAATGGAATGAATCAGCCTTTAATCCTCAGGTTAGTACTTAGAAATAATAACTATTGCTAGTACTAAGAGTAATGGTTACCAATGTTTACTTTCATTATTTACTCAGGTGTATACCCAATCCATTAACCACCCCAGTAATAACACCCTTATTGTAAAGTGTTTACATGGCCAGAAAGTGATCCGCTTAGCACCGTTAATCATTTCCCTTTTTTTTTTCACAGATGAAGAGGAAATTATTGTATTTAGGAAAGTGACAGATTGTTCATAATTGATTCACTCAGTTGACAATATTATTAGGCTGTGTTTATATACCTTCTTATAATTGTGTTTGTAGATTTTCAGGATTTATTTGAGCTGAGTGCCCAACCTTCTAATGCTGGAAAAAGAAAGTAGTATTAATAGGGGGATTATTATTCAGGAAAATGATAAAAAAAAATGGAGGTGGTCATGCCACAATTAGCTTCTTGCACAAAGCTCTGGAAATGGATAACATTTGACAAGAATGGCACATGGGACTATATATATATATATATATATATATATATATATATATATATATATATATTACACAATATAAATAGCAAATAAAAATAATTAAATATTACATATTTGAATGTGGATATGTTGTGGTCATGGCTCTTTATTGGAATCTAAACAAAAAATTGATACTTTATTACAGTGTTTCCCAACCAGGGTTCCTCCAAAAGTTGCTTGAGCAATAGGTTATTTGTGACTCTCAGGCCATTTTAACTGACACCAGTGATCTATCTGTAAGGGTGACATTCTTCCTAATGGTCAGCAATGTAGGAGGTATTCTTTTTCCTGAGTAATTTACTGTGAGCTGTAGAAATTATAATAGGTATTCCCTGAAAACCTGAATGTTATTTCAAGGGATTCTCACATGGTAAAAAAGTTGGGAAACACTGCTCACAAACCATTACGTTATACTTTGTATCAGTGGTCGCCAACCTTTTTGGTCCCGCGGACCACTAAAATCACCAGATTTTACATCCCCCCAGCGGGGTCCTTCTTCTGACCTCCCTCGAGAGTGCACTGGCTAGAGCCACGGACCACCAACATTTTCTCGCGGACCACTGGTTGGCGACCGCTGCTTTGTAGAACCAATAACCCTGGTCGTTCAAAACTCAAGCCATTGCCCACCTATGTGGATGGGTATCATTACCCAACAACCCGACCTTTTGTAAGCTTTTAAACCAAACAGAATTGACTGTTCTAAATTATATCATCCACTATCCACCTACAAAGTAGGCGACTAGTGGGACTATAGACATAGAGGTTTATTAATGCAGTCAAATTACCCATGAGTATTGCCAGACTATACTGAGATGCCAGATGCAACTTATTGATGCTCAGAGTCTTTATGGAAATCTCCATATTTGGAACTTGTATGCCATGGCTATGAACTTGCATTGTCAGGGTAAGGTCAAGCTCCTGAAATTATCTGTTAGTCCACAAGAAAAGCAATGGTGCTTGAAACACTTCTCTGTGCCTAGATAGAGCAGATACATTAGGCTTGTTTCATTAAAGCTCTCCAAGGCTGGAAAAGATAGACTGTTACTGGAAAAACTTGGTGATCCAGCAAACCTGGAATGTGTTTCTTAAAAATCATTTGCTATTAGTTGGGAAATATTTTCAGTTCGGTACCAGATCTATTCCAGGTTTGCTGGAACAACCAAGTCATCCCATGATAGTCTATCTTTTTCACTGGAGAGCTTTATTAAGTCATGTCCAATGTCAGTCTGCACCAGAGCAAATTTTGTGGTATATAGTTACATGAACCTTACCGAGGTTGCCTCCCATTCAGTGTTTACTGCTGCAGTGTAAAAAAACTTTTTTTTTAAAGTTATTTATAAAAAAACATTTTAGCTTTATATAAAAGGTTGATCCACCCTTTTATATAAGGTAAAAAATTCTAGTGATAGGTCCACTTTTAGTAAAGTGAAAGTTAGTTGGCTTGTTGAACCTCATCAAATATTTCCTAGAGTCAACTCAAAGTGATCAAAAATAAATGGGTGGACTTGTTTCTTTTTCCAATCTCCATAACTGCAAATTTACAGCATACAATATTATAAACTGTCTACTACACAATTAACAACTCTCATTCATGGTATTTTTTGTAACAACTAAAATGAAATATTCTCACTATAAATGCTTTTTTGGTATTTTTGTTGGCATCCAAAATTTCCACCTCTGTTATTATAAATGTAGTTTTTTTTTATATTGAATAACTTTTCCATATTGCAGCATTTAGAAAAACACAGTCGATTTTTCATTGTGAAAATTTAATTTTTTTAGCCTAATTCTGACAGACAAGTCATTTAAAGCAAGAAAAAAAAATGTTTTCCTAAGAAATATATGTTGGACTCGAGGAAAACAAACTACTTTAGAAAATTGCTACCTCCAGTGTTTGTGGGTTAAGAGCTCTTAGTAATATCGATGATGTCCATATGTAATCTTCAGAGTCTGGAAGCGTGTAGCAAGGCTTTTACAAAAACAGAACTACATAAACACTTCCTTCAATTAGAAGCAAGGCCACATAAGAAAGAGATTAGTTATTGTCAATCTATGATTTCACTTTGGCTAACTAGAGATTGATTGCTGGCCCATTGATGGAAAGAAAACACAGAGTAACTGTTCATTCAAGCGGGAGGGTTTTTTGGCCAGTAATTTCTCCATCACCTCTCGTTCTTGGCCTGTGCTAAGATGATATTGGCACACTTGGTTCTCGGTGTAGGATTTTACTAAACTATAGAAAAATAAGTCTTTCCACTTCTCTTTGAGGCACATAAAATATTATTTTAATTTTCACACCACACTGTACTTAAAATATTACTACTACTTCTATTTTTAGAGATGAATACAATTTCTGAGATGTAGTTGACATTGGAAATGTTTTGTTACAATATTCATAGGCAAAACTATTTCTGGCACTGTTGCCCAACCCATATGACACTTTGTAATATATTGCGTAGCAGCCAGTTGTCAGTGTTTGTCCTGTCTAGGTAATTTTATAAAATATATATATTAAACTGGCTTTTGTAAGGTAAAGCAGAACTCTTTATTTTTACTTTTTTATTGGGAACTAAAAATAATGTTTTCCGAAGTTTTTTACATTTTTTTAAAAAAAACTTCTTTTGAAATACTTACCTTCTTGCAGGGACTCTGCTTTTTCCATTCTTTTGGGCTGAATGACGTCCTGGGACATTTAACTCTTATGTGTGAGCCTAGGCTGTCAGTGATACACCTCCTGGGTTGTCTCAGTACATAAAGGCCGTTCTATCACACAGTAAGGACTGCCCAAGAGGAGGAAAGATCAGTGATAATATTATTATTACACCGTAATTATATAGCGACAATTATATTATATAGGTCAGTTTTTAGAGGGATGCCAATTAACCTAATTGTATGTTTTTGGAATGTGGAAGGAAACCGGAGTACTCGGAGGAAACCCATGCAAACAAGGGGAGAACATACAAACTCCATGCAGACAGTCTCCATGCAGATTCGAACCTGCAAAGGCCAGAGTGCTAACAATTGAGTCACCATGCTGCCCATTCAATTACATATTGAATGCAGAAAAAAAACACAGAATTTATGGTATGTATATTGAAGATTTGTGTGGCTGGGGCAAGTGTTTGAAAAAATGAAGATAGGAGCTTTATGGTTTAGTTTATTTATTTCATAATAATTTCCTTTTTTCATTGCTATTTTCTTTTTCCCATGCATACTTTTATTCTCTTATCTTTCATAATAGATGCAGTCATTTTAGGGGGCTGCACAGATGGAGGATCACTGGTATTTATTGGATACATAATGGCATTGATTTCTCTGACCATCACCTGTACCATAATGACAGCAGCCTTGGATCATCTGTACTATAATTGGACTCTGACCGTCTCCTGAAGCCGTCTCCTGAAGCATGTCTACAGTCTTTGGTCATCACCAGTGCTATGACTATGACTACTTCTGACCCTTTCTTGTAGAATGAGTTCAGTCTCTACACTCCTGTACCAAAAATAGAGTCTCCAGCCATCTTCTGAAGTATTTCTGCAGTCTCCATCTCCAGTACCATGAATGGTGTCTCTGACATCTCTTGTAGCATGTCTGCAGTCTATGGCCATCACCAGTACCATGACTCAAGTTTCTGACCCTTTCCTGTAGCATGAGTACAGTCTGTACACCCCTGTGCCATGAATAGAATCCCTGACCACCTTATGTAGCATTCTTGCGATCTCTGACTATCTCCTGTACCATGAATACTGTCTCCTGTAGCATGCCTGCAGTCTATGGCCATCTCTAGTACAGTGACTAATATTTCTGATATTTTCCTGTAGCACGCCTGCAGTCTTTGACCATCTACTGTTGCATATATGTAGTTTTTGAGCTTATCCAATACCATGACTAACGTTTTGGACCATTTCTAACGGCATGCCTTTAGTCTTTGACCATCTCCCGTATAGTGTTCAAAATATGCAGTATTTGACCATCTCTAGTACCATAACTAAAGTTTTTGACCATTTCCCGTAGCTGCCTGCAGTTTCTGATCATCTATTGTACCTTGAATGATGTCTCTGACAATCTCCTGTAGCTTGTCTGCAGTTGTATGACCATCTACTGTTGCAATATGCAGTCTCTGACCACCTCTTGTACTCCATGACTTGGGTCTCTCTGACTATCACATGTAACATATACTGTATGCAGCATTTGGCCAGGTCTCTAGTCTCTGACCATCCCCTGTTGCATGTTTGGCCTCTGATCCTCAAATATAGAACATATGCATTCTCCGACACTTGTCTGGTGCATTGCATGCAATTGATATTACATATAACTTTTGGTAATGTCAGTACATGCATTTTAGCCTTCCATACCTAGAAAGCTGGCAACCAATGACATATATTTTAATAAAAATAAAGATATGGATAAGTTCACAAGAAAGTGTGAAAGTAATTGTGATAATTCCAAAAAAAACTCACTCACTGTTTATACATAGAACCCCTATGGCTGGTGTAAATCTGACTGCAATCCCCATCAATTCACAATGTGGATATAAGTGAAACACAAAAAATAATTTAAAACTTTTTCAATAAATAATAAAGAATTTCAAATGTATACATTTACATTTCCTGATTGATTCTCAGTATTTATGAGCATTGACTATATAGTTATGGTAAATAAAATTTTAGCTTGGGGAACCAAACTGCCTATCTCTGATATCCTAAATGGCATGGTGGAGTTCCGCTTTACCACATTTTGCAGCTTTGTCCTCGGTATAACAATAGACTAAATCTAAATCTAAATACAGAACTTCATTCAAAGCTTTGCTATAATTTGTATTTTGCATTTTTCTGGTTCTCAGTGTTTATTCATCATACACTGACACATGATTTTCTCTACCTTCATTTTCCTCTAAATATACCATTATCACCATTGTTATGCCAATTACTTAACGCAGCTTGCCTGAATGGCATGTTTTGAAGAGGGAGAATTGGAATAATATGGGCAGAGTTTTATCATTTACACTGCAGGGAGATTGTCTAGTGAAATGTGTTCAAACCTGACTGCCAATTACCAGCTTTGTTGTCCTCATTTCCTGTCAAATAAAAAAAAAAACTCCCTGAAAATGAATATTTAGGTCAAACGGAAATGGCTTTTTATCAATGTTTAATAAATAATAGGGAATTATTGTTAGACACGTATTGAAAACCCCTCTCTATTATAGGAGGTATTCCATTTTTTGTAATCCATGTCCTTCAGCTATATCGTTTTAACTAAAGCGTATCAGTAGGCATTTTTATATGTTTTTGTCCCTTTATAACTTTAATCTGCCTTTGTTTAGTTAATTGTCTGTATTTTTTATAGTCCTTTCTATGCTGTGTTTTACTGCTTCATGGAAGCCAACTCTTTCCCATTTATAGCTTTATATGGAAGCTTTTAGCTTTTATTAGTGAGAACTACATTTTAAAGCTGAGCTTCAGGAATAAAAAACTAACATTGCAGAGGGGATTTGTTTAGATCTATTAATAAAATTACTTTTATTGATAGAACACCCAACACCTTACTCAGCAATACACATTGGGTCTGATTTATCAAAAGACTGGAGAAGATAGACTATCATGGGAGAACCTGGGCTGTCCAGGGCCTGAAATGGATCTGGTCCAGGATAAAAACATTCCTATATATTTTTTTAATAAATTTATAACCCTAGCAGTGTGGGGTTGACCCTTTGCAAGTTATTTTCTTGAATTCGACTTGAAATATTTATGCCCCTACCACCACATATAAACGTGCATACACACACACCATTCACCAATTTTGTGAATTAATATCAGTAGTATGAACACAGGTACACAGGTACATCAGGTATTCCTTTAATGAAGCTCATTCTGCACTTAAAGCTTAACTCCAGACATTTTTATTTTAGGTTTAGATAGAATAGTAGGACTTTTTGGAATTTTCCCTCACTTTTTATCCCTATGGCATTCTTACAAGAAATAGCGGGTGTCACATGAAATCCTCCTTGAAGGTGTGCGGAATGTCATAGACCTTTCATTCACAATATAATGATGCTGCTAGTGACGGTGTCAGATGGTGATACATAAATTGCCCTGAGGGCTTAGCTTTGAGATGTCCATAAAGTTCTCTAGTTATAAACTTTTTCTTTAACATGCTTGCTTCCCCTGAAACTGTGCTTGTGTTTCTGAATGCTGTACCATAACTGATAGCATTCCTGTAAGCGGCATTCTTTGGCAGTGATGATCTTTACTGTCATGCAGTTGCAAAGGGGACTCTGATTATGGCCAGTGAGGCTGGCAGCGGGTGGCTGCAGAGTCTGCCCAGCTGCCTGGGAGCCACACCATTACATCAATACTATAGTGCTAATCAAAGCTTCTCTTTCACATTGTGCTGCATCATTACTAAGACCCCCTTCCGGACATCTTAATGCTGAGTCTAACCGTGCATGGCACACACTGAGCACCCTCTGCTTGTTAGCATTCAGCACTGGTCATACAGGGGTGATTCCTATTAATCCAAAGACTTTGATATCTTCCAAGCCATATAATGATCATAAGGGAATGATCAATTACAATTTATGATCTAAACATTTAAGGGAGAATAGAATGCATTAATAGTAAGAATACATTTTGTTGCAGTGAATAGCAGAAAGTAATGTTTGATATGGCCATGAATATAAGTTTTATCTTCTGTATGTTTGTGATTGGGTCCAATGTAATCAAAGCCAAAGTTGAAGATTAGCCACTACAAGAGATTGTGATCAGACAGAACAGAAAGGGGTCAGGCAATGTCCCTTCTGATGTAATCCCTTCTACCTGCTAATTGCTCTGTAGTTAAAATCACTAATCAGCACATGAGCAGCTCAGCATAGAATGCCATTATACCTGGCACATCCCAGCACTCAATGAACTCCAACATGCCTGTGCAGTAGCTACATCATCCCGGCCCGGCCATTCAACATGGCCACAGATCACAAGATAGAGGAGAAGAAGATGGGGCTGCCATGCAATGGAATGGGGACAGGTCAGTATAACAGGGCTTAGTTCTGCTTTAATGGCTGTTGTGGCCAAAAATCATACCAGAAGAAGAATCTTGGGCTGTCAATGTTTCCTATTTGGAAAAAGCTATTTGTATGTTTTTAGATTCCTTGAGTTATTATATTTGCACCATTGGCCTGATAAGGAATGTCCACTCCTCCAGCCTGAAACTTGTACCCTAATTGAAGTGCTCTGATGTAAGTCACAATTTGGAAGCATTTCTATTTCATTGTTTAATACCATCCTGAAGATGTTTACATTTGTTTGCCAACATCCAAAGTGGGTCAACATCTCAAGTTGCACCAAACTTGAACATTATCTCCACTGTGGCAGGTCTTCCTTTTTTCTGTATGGCATAGCAGGGAGTGGGAAATGTTCCTGCCCCTAACAACCATCAGCTAAAAAAAGAATGTTCCCAGCTGATAATTTCTTTACATATCTTGAGCTGAGAGATGTATGGGTTGAGTATTTTCAACTTGGGAAGCACATGTGTGTAAGAGAGTTAGGGGGAAGACCAAGGAAGGGAGAAAAATGGAAAGGAAGGAAAATGTGTGCAAGATCCTTTGTACACATGGGGTTGATTTACTAAAGGCTACTAAGGTTGGGTTACTAAAATCTACTGCATTCCTATTAGCTGGTGAGAAATCGATAGATAGGGCCAATAGGAATGTGGGGATGGAGGGAGGTAGTGGCCATTGCCTATAGTAATTTTCATAGTCTATGGATCATTAAGGCTGGATACACATGGGCAGACCTGCTGTTAGTTTTACAGTGAACCATCAGATAGATTTTCATTCATTGGAAAATTTGATTGCTTACCCAAAAATAAAGAAAAGGGAAAGAAAAAGAGAAAGGAAAGAATAGTGCAAAGTAAAGGGGAGAGGAGAAAGGAAAGGAAAATGGAGAGGAAAGAAAAGGCAGAATGAAATGGGATGGAAAGGAAATTGGAGAGGAAAGGGAAAGTACAATTGGTCTGATGTGAAAAATTCTTTGTACACATTGTTGATTTACTAAAGGAATATATTGTGTTAACAAAGTAAATTATCACCTTACAAGAAACTTTTTACTTAATTAAATACATTGGATGAAGCCTTGTTGACTTCAACTATCCAATCATGTGCACGAGATAAGTGAATTATCTCTTGCAAAATAAATATTCACCTTGGTAAACGAACAGTAAGCTAAGCCTAATTTCCTTTAGTAAATCAACCCCAATGCGTATATTTCATATTGATATTTACCAAAATGTCTGATCACTTTACAATCAAGGAACAAAAATGTAAATGTAACAATCTGCTGGATATACATTTTACTTCTGATTCACTATGGATCAGATGCTATGACCCTGATTTATGAAAGCTCTCCAAGGGTGGAGGAAAAACACTTTCAGAAGTGAACTGGGTGATCCAGCAAACCTGGCATTGATCTAGTCCAGGATTCAAAACATTTGCTAGCAAAAAGAAAATGATTTTTAAAAATCCATTCCATGTTTTCTGGATCACCCAGTTCACTTCTGAAAGTGTATTCTCTCCAGCCTTGGAGAGCTTTGATAAATCAGGGCCATTGTTTTGGATTGGAAGTCATTGGGAGGAAGATTATCTTGCAGCTACAGCTGATCTATTTTCCAGGTATAAATCTTTCATACTTATTATTACTACTTTTATTTCAATGGATACAAAACAATGACTTGTTTATTTTCATGAACTGAATTATGCAACCAATAATAATTTAGGATGTTCAGTGACATTTAATGCCCATATTTTAGCCCTGTTGTAATAAATCTATGAATGGTCTTTGATGGGGGTCTGTTGTTTCTCAGTGTTTTATCATCTGAGATCATCATCAGGTTCTGTTGTATATGATCACTAAGGACCTATGTATGTTGTAACATCGAATGACAACAAAAGCTGTCTATTCCTTCCGAGCACAGAGCTGCCGCCATGAAAAAAGTCAGGGTTGAAAGTCTCGCACTTACTTTCAATTTCACAGCATCCTGCTGTTGCTAAAAAAATACTGTCCCACCAGGATACTGCAGCGTCAGTCCTATAAATTATTCCCTTTGATTAGAATCTGCAATCATAATTTTAGCTTTCTTTGTGGGGCTGATATTTTAAAACCGGACAGAGAGAAAAAGTACCGAAATGGAGAAATCTGAATCTTTTTTTTAAAAAATATCTAAAACATTATTAAAAAGAGTTTATTGGCATCATCTTAAAACAATCTAGGCTGGGAGTTATCAATGGTGATTGAACTGATTTAAAAAATCTCATTGCAGATTCATTGGAGTTCTTAAATTGATTTTCTTGAAAGGATGTGTGCAATCTTCAGTGAAACATACAATTCACAAATCAATGTTGTTTGGATTACAGATTCAGGTAAAATAAATATACAAAGCAATGAATTCTCAAAGGCGATGAATTCTCCTGGTTCATTCATCGTCAAATAATATTTGGAGCTATGGTGGCGCCCTACAGACGCTTGGAAAGAAAAAAAGATAGGAACCAGGTAAGTTCACTTCAAATCTATGTGAATATCCTGTCTTTTTTCACAGAAGATTCACATCTTTTTCTAAATAAAAACCTGGGAATCTTAAATATTCTCAGTGCTGCTAATCGCCCACAGCCTTTGCAGCAGGTTACTATCTACATGCACTTTAGCAATGGCAGCATGGCATTCGACGAGGTTTGTTTCCTGGTGGAGACCCATCATGCCATGCCTGCTTTGGTCTACATCTTCTTCTATATGACCAAGTGACCACGCAGGAGCAAAAATTGTAGACATGAACATAGCATTGCCCCCTTATAACAGGAAATGTATGATTAGAGAGCTTCATAGCAGAATCCCCATTAATAAAGTTGGAAGATATACCATGAGAATGAGTTGATAAGCATGAGCATGAACATTCTCTTGAAGAATGCAGAATAAATGCATTTTAGCAGAAGCATTTCTACCCCAGTAAGTCAGCGCAGCAGTACAGTTTTTGTTAACAGAGATTACAATTTGTTACGACAGTTTGTCAGCACATTTAAATCCGAACAATTTGTCGAAGGAAGAATGGCACCCGCAGGCATAAACAGTAGCATCAGATACAAGATAACATTTATTGCATTTTATTATCTTCTCTCAATATGGACATCACAGTTTAACAATTACAGATCTGTTTTTAAGGTCCTCAAGAGAACCTGTTTAATGATTCAGAACGAACTGTGACATTTTAGTATGAACTTAAAAGCTTTGTACAGACATCGGATAGATGTCAGATGACTGTCGCCGGAAATGATCTTTAGTGGTGGTTCCCAGTGACATGTGAATGAATGACCACTGTACACACAGCTCCTTTCTGTTCTATGGGAAGAGGAGGACGACTGAGCGGCATCCCACTGCACACTTTTCCCTAGGAGTTCAGGGCAATAGTTTATAATCATCAATCTTCCAGGGCAGTCTGATTTCTTAAATTCTCCATGGTAGCAGATAGATTAGGCCTGTTGGTATATATTGATAAAATGTACATTTATATGAGCAATATAGTAAATCAGATAGGAAGTATATTGTCCACCAAAAAGTATTGGAAGGGCAATCTCATACATGTGAGTAATGGTTTTAGGGACTTTGGTGACCAAGCAATCAGCTCACTCAAGGACATGTACTAGGTCTTAGAGCTTACACAAGTCTTACACCTCTCCTCACCCTTTGTCCACCACTCCTCCACCACCCAACTCCATTATTGCACCGCATTTTTTAAAAACATGTACAAATGCTGCACCCCTTCAGGCCCGTTGACCACTTCATTCCTTTAATTATTAAACAGTATTTATATATGTATGTATATTAGGTAGGGGTAACAAATGGCAGATACAAACAATGATACAGGAGGAGGAGAGAACCCTGCCCAGAAGAGATTACAATTCCCTGAACACCTTTTCCACCATTTTACAATCTGTCTACCTATTCATATTCAAAAACTTCGTCCTCTATTGCACCATCTGCACACCTCTGCCAGAACATGACCCCCAGACATCTTATACATCACTGCAAATTCTATCACTGACACAAACTTTTTCTACCACCTCTGTACCATGCACACATGTTCTCAACCACTGTACCAACTACACATGTGTTCCACTACTACTGTACCATCCTCACTCCTGTTCACTACTATAACCCCTACATACCTTTCCACCACTGTGCCAGTCATACGCCTGTTCCACCATTGTTCCCTCTGCACATCTGCTCCATCACTGTATCCCCTGCACACCTGGTCCACCTGCTTAATACCAACATGGTCCACCGCAATTCCACTAATAGTCTTAGTCTTCATTATGCATACACTTGAACAAAGTGAACTTTCTACGTTCTAATTGGCTGGACAGTAGTTCACTAATTTTACTAAAAACATCTTTATAAACTCTTCAATAGGTGGAATTAATCTTTGTTGAAAACATAAACCCCCATTTAATGTAGACTACATTTCACTGGCCCTTTGAGTCTCAGTGCGCCTAAGAATAAACCTGACTTATTCTCTACTGGCAAATGATCAGGTATGTTGAACATGGATGCGACTTCTAATTAAACATTGAATAATTACCATCGACCTGGAATTGAAGATGAATCACTTTTTTTGTGAAAATGCTAATTCCAGGTTTTGCATTCGGAGAGGAACAGCTGTGTTATATTTTCCACGGAATTCAAAGAGTAATTAAATCCCTTTCCAGCTCAAACTTTTAATTGTTTTTACACATGCTTTGGCTTGGCAGAACATAGGGAAAAAAATCTAATCAAGGATTGAAAATGACACACTTAGAATGCCATACACCAATGATTATCATTTTAAATGTAAATGATTAGCTGGGGTAGACATGAAGCCCGACGCATAAGTCTCTAAATGTATTAAGTCACCTGGATCCCAATTAAACCAGCGGGGGGATTATTCCTTAAAGAGAGGTGGGGGGAGACTTGGAGATGATTGAATTGGGACCTTTACTGTCCCTGATGGGAGCACAAATAACACAATCATGATTCAAGAAAAACTCTTTGTCTCTTTCTTGCTTTCTTCCATTACCCACCCTGGACAAATGGGAGAATACTCCTCTGTCCCTGCATTATTTTCCTTGAGGGCCATCTGATGGCTGATGTCCATTGAAATGCTACATGCCTATGGGGTTGTAACAGCTACACTGCCTTGCCAGAAAAGATGCACTCTTCTATTCTTTGAAATATCTGTAGCTTTGATTATGGCACACATTCCCCATGGTGTTGTTTTCATAAGTCTGTAGAATGTCACAACATTCATTTCTGCCCTGAGCTACATTCATTTTTCTCCAAGATCTTGTATTGATGATGAGAGTCTGACCATGTAATATTTTCTCCAGCACATCCCAAAGATTCCCAATGGGGTTCAGGTCTTGACTATGGTGGCCAATCTATGTGTTAAAATAGTGTCTCATGTTCCTTGGACCATTCTTTCACAATTTGAGCCCTGTCATTGCCATTTTGGAATATGCCTGTGCCATCAAGGCAGAAAAAAAATCCATTGATGGAAAAACCTGTCTATTCAGTACATACTAGTATTCAGCTGACCTTATTTTTGAGCATATATTGTTGCTGAACCGAGACCTGACCACCTGAAGCAATCCCAGATCATAACACTGCCCCACAGGCTTGGGGACTTTTCTGTTGGTCAGGCAGCGTATATTTGCCAGCGTTTTATGGTATATTCTGTTTATAATTGGTATATTATCTAGTTGAGATTTTGGACCTGGGTGAAGGTGCATGCCCTTTATGAAAACCTCTAGTCCTTGTGGTCATTCTCCACTATGGATTAGAGATGAGCAAGCAAGATTTTTAAGTTTGATCTCGCTGCGAATCGGGCCTTTCTCGCTTAGCGAACATGTAAGTGAGAACGACCTTGTGATTCGCCATGTGGTCGTATTCGCAGGCGTACTGAACTCATAAAACCTTTCATATGATATCATTGATAAGTACAGCCCAGGGAGTGTGGGAACCTAGACCGTGGGAACTTGCGGTCACAGCTGATTGGAATTACGAGCTTCCAATCAGATGTGACCGCAGATGTACTACTGAACTCATATGACCTCTCAATGGACAATCTCCATTGCAAGGTCAAATGAGTTTATCTGTGA
Organism: Pyxicephalus adspersus; assembly: GCF_032062135.1. Classification (NCBI taxonomy): domain Eukaryota; kingdom Metazoa; phylum Chordata; class Amphibia; order Anura; family Pyxicephalidae; genus Pyxicephalus; species Pyxicephalus adspersus. Next base: position 12,450,972 of record NC_092858.1, read on the forward strand.
ACGTGCAGGTTCCTACGCTCCCTGGGCTGTACTTATGATTGATAAGAACGGCCCAGGGAGCGTGGGAACCTGGACCGTGGGAACCTGCGGTCACAGCTGATTGGAGGCACGTGGAAAATTTTGCGAGACTGTCAGACCCATTCTCCTTCATCCACACTATGGATAAAATGGTGATAGACAGAGTGTCTGTCTAGGTTAATATATGTATAAATGCAATTGTATAATGCTTCAAATATTACTGCAGAAGAAGAAGATTGATATCTGAGAAGCATGTTCAGAATGGTTCCAACTCCTCTGCAAATATTGTCTTGAATTAGTATCTCATATGGTATCTTTCTGTGAAAAATAAAAGATTATAATGTATGCCTGGTTAAAACAACATTAGGTGTCTGAAGGTATGAAGGACCAGGAGGCAAAGTCATAGTCAGGGTTAAAAGAAACCAGCAACAAACGAAAATCCTTGGTCTTGGGCAAACCTCCTTAATAAAGTTTCCTCGATTTGGGAAAAGTTTTGGTATGTTATAGTAGCTAAATTCTACACCGATAGTATTTGCTGTCCCATGGTCTGGTCCCACCATAGTGCTCATAGATATATAGGAGAGATGATATCATATTCATTAGAAGGATTTCTTTACTTACTAATCTGGTAAACTGTTGTCTTTTCAGAACATAATGGGAGTCCCACAGAGCATTAAAATTTGACATGGGTTCTATCACCAATCTATTTGCACTAAAAACGGGGTATAGTTACCCATATTATAATCAAATTGTTGAGCTTTGAAACAATATGTAAATATCACATATTCAATACACAAAGGATTATTGGTGAACCATGAAACATGGAAACAAACTTCTGATTTTTAATAAACTCACCGAAGCACTTAGTTAACATGATATACAGAATGCTGAGTGAATCACGCCATGCTTCCTGCCATTCATCAACGTACAACTGACACATCCATCGACGGATCCGATTTATATTTAATACATTATATTTCCCATGCACAGCACTCGTGTCTTATAAAAAGGGAATCATGTAAAGTGGGAGATGGTTGCCATCAGAGAGAGGAACATAAATCATTTTTAGGGAGGATTTAATATCTTATCATGATCTAAATCTATCTGTGTGTCCAGTGGATTCACAATGAGCCATGAGACTGAACGACTTACAAACAGAGCAAAATATTCATAGGGGGAAAAAATACAGCAATATCTTTATTCTTACAGCTCCCTATACAGCATATTTTAAATATAAAATATATGTATATACTAATACTTCAACCAGAGTCCTGTAAACCCCTAGGGTTACTCTAGAAGTTGTTAGGCGTACCTTGTGCCATGAGCAATTTGTGCCTCTCGGGTCAGTTTAACCGACCTTTTTGACTATCTGTAAGGTGTGGATATAGTGATTATAGAAGGGGCTCCCTAAAGACCTGAATGTTATTTCAAGGGTTCTCCTATGGTAACAAAATGGTCAATAAAAGCTGGTATAGATAAACACAATAGCAGATAAACCCATTGTTGACATAGGGGCCTATTTATAAATAAGTGAAGATTGGATATCAGAATGGTAATTCTTTGTCCTTTGTTTTTCAAATCTGTTTGCAAGTGTAATATGCAGTAATCCTAAGAGTGCAATCAAATTTTATATGGCAATCATCAGAGCTTTAATGGCCATACCATATTTACCCTAAATTGGTAGTCAAACGCTCCATTCATTTGATAAGAGTCATTGATTATACCTTCTAGAATTTTTTATTTCAGTTGCTATCACATGTAAGAGTGCCCGTCACTGCAAAAATGGCATTGCCTAAAACCAACAGCACTAATCCCTATTGTGGAGTATGGCTTTCTCCATTTCATATCCTCTATATCTTTATAGTTATAGATATGAGGAGAATAGAATGGTGATCTCCTGGAAAACTGCAATCTGAGTTCTATTTATAAAGCATGAAATAGACATTCACTGAAACATTCCCAGGTTCATGTTTTTCAATGGCAGTAACTGAATATCCACCAGGGAATGTTTCAGTGAAATATAAAATATATATTGCTTTATAAATAGACCCCTTAGATTGGTAGGGAGGGTTAGTACTTACTGGAATGAGTAGAAAGACAGCCAGATTTCTCACAAAGCCAACTAGGACATGTCCTAAGGTACCATGGCCATTTTTGTAATGCTTTCACAGCTGTAAAATCAACATTATAATACATAAAAGGGCTTAGCATTGGGCTGTTCTGCCCACATCCATCATGGCTCCCACCAATGACCTCCCACTATCATCATGGCCACCCTTCCAAATCAAGCACAAGCTAGCTGGCCTAGAGGAGAAAACAATACCAATTAGGCCCTGGAGATAGATAACTTCATCATTGTGCAATGGGCTTCCCTACTGACCTCTTTTAAGCTGAGGGCAGGAAGGTGACCCAACTATATTGGTAAACCGTATAAAAGAAACATCAGGTCAGCAGCAATCCATCCTAAGTGTCAGGAAATTTGTTGTGTAATTATCTTATGCATATATTGAGGCTGTGTAGCATGTATATGATTCTAGGGTGGGTAAGAAAAGTGGGGAGAGAAATGATGATGTCATAATGTGACCCCCCCTCCATGATGTCATCAGCTCAAGGCACTAGAGGAACTTTTCTCTCTCCGAAGGTATATTTTATATTATAAAGCATTCTAGTCTTGTCATTCTACAAAACTTTTATCATGCATCTGTCGGAATCTTCACTTTACTTCCATCTTCTTAATGTTTTTTAAGTTCACCGTCGGCTAAAATGGATTGTATTTCGCTCCCAGGATTTTTGTGCTTCATCTATTCAGGAATAATGTAAAATGAATAGTTTGATGCAGCCATAATAGTTATAACTTTATGAAGCAATTACCCTAACGCTGACATTTATCAGCATTATCGGATATTACTGGTCAGATCGCCTCCGTTTCTGCTATCGTAGGGAGATTATCTTGTAGAATAAGAAAGTGATTCACTGAAACATTATCAAACTTTTTTTTTCCATTTCCCAATTTAAAGAAATGACTTTTATGATATGAATGTGCATGATAGATCCATTTCATTGAGAATATTATTCCCCTGAATAAGAAAGGGACATTATTAACAAAAGTCACAGATCCATTCGAGTACAATATTCTGGTGTTTGATGGCTGTTTAGATCATTGTTGAGGCAATGTAGTCTTCATCTGAAACAGAAAGTAAAAATGTGATAGTGCTGTCTGTGTTGGATTTTACAGGCAGGGTGGTTATAAAGACGTTGAGTTTGAACACCAATCTGCTTTTTAGGAGTCCCAACCAACCGAAATGACCAGTTAAATAGGGTATGGCAGTGATATTTGTAGCTCTGACCTAACAAAATATGTGACCTGTTCTGGATAGTGGTAAAGGCTGTATAGGGATTATTACCAATCCATTTATACCCTTTTTATCAGGGTCTTTTTTAATCTAATTGCTTCTTACAGGTCTCAGTTGTAGCTCTTCTTCTCCCACTTTCCTCCCTGTTGGTGTTGCCCACGGGTCAGTCCTTGGACCAGTTCTCTTCTCACTATATACCTCCTAATTGACAAGCTCATGCCCTCCTTTGGATTACAGTGCAATCTGTATGCTGATGACACTTAAATCTATCTGTCCACCCCTGACTTGTCTCTCCCAGTCTTGAATAAAGTTTCATGGTGCCTGTTGGTCATCTCACCATGAACGGCTGACAGGTTTCAGAAACTCAACCTGTATAAAGTAGAATTCATCACCACCCCCACCTCCCCTTTCTCTATTGACCTTCAAATTCAGCCCCTAACATCTCTCTGTTAATACCAGTTAATTGGTACTTTGTCCTGGTGTCACCTGATTCTGCTCTTTCCACATTCAAAATATCTCGGTGTTGTGCCACTTTAACCTGCACAACTTTTCTAAAATATTCCCCTTCCTGTCCCCAGAAGCCCCCAAACTTCTGGCAAACATTCTTATCTCTCGTCTGGACTCCTGTAACTTCTTCCTCTCTGGTATTCCACTAACCCGACTCTACAATCTTTCATGAATGCTGCAGCCAGACTCATCCATCCTTCCCATCACTCCTCATTTGCTGCATCTCTTTGCAGTTCTCTACACTGCGTTCCGTTTCACCTCAGAATCAAATTTAATCTTTTGTGATTTGCTTTTAAATGCTCCACAGTTCTTGCCCCACTTACCTTTCTGACCTGATACACAAATACACCCCCTAGCTGCTCTTATCGCTCCTCCTCACCTACAACCTCTTCCCATGCACAACTCCAAGACTTCTCTGGAGCTGTTCTGACTCTTTGGAATGCTCTTTCTCATCCTATTAGTCTTGCTCCTTTTTTTAACACATTTAAAAGAGCCCTTAAAACCGGCTTTTCGAGTTTACCTTCCCATCCTCCTCTGTCTTAACCCTTCCTAAATAGGTCACCATTCTATAGGCCTCACCTATTATGTACTATGCTCCCCCATATCTTGGATTGTACATTATTTTGAATAGGCTCTTCTCCATCTAGGTCATTGGTTGTATTTTTATGTGATTTGCAACCCCTGACTCCTTCTGCATAATAATAATGTTAAGGCCAGATTGGACTTCTTGTTTATAAGGCTATAAACATTATTCCTATATGTTACTGGCATAGACTTCAATTAAATACAAACATATACCATAATAGGTCAGTCAGTTCCTCCCTATATTACCTCCATATACCCCAAATTTTGTCAATATTTCAAGGACATAGAAATATAGAACAGCAATACAGACATGAGATTTGCCTGGTGCCCAATCACAATGAAAAGCATTGCACAAGGTTATTCTGCAGCACAGAACAGCTTTGTAACCATAAAAAAGTGGAAATTTCCTTTAATTAAAAAATAACAAAATAAAACTTTAATTTTAGTTTGCCCACAACTTTTACTAGGAATTTAGAACATAGAAAAACATGCCAAGAGAAGTGATTACTGACAACTACAGACCACAGGATGGTAGGATTATAAATAAAACTTAACCAACTGATTGAAATGTATATTTATTATTTCACATTTTACATAGAAAATTGGCATCTCCTGTCTGGCAGTTCTGCCCAGCATTGCAATTATATTGTGAGTTATGCAGAATGATGTCAGTTGATATATCATTTCTGTCTTTGTTTACAAATGGCATTGGTGAGATTTATACCATATTTGTTTCTGAACTCAAAGAAGGTTCTCCTGCACTTAGTAAGAGAAGCTTTTATTTTATACAGGTCTATAAAGCTTTTACACTATATATATACATATATATGTTTTGCTTTTATTTTTTTTTTACTATACCTTTGCAGATGTCTGCAGCCTGGTCACATGATGCACAGGGTAATCTTCTTCTTCCCATTTTTCCTGGTTGGGTGGTACTCTGATCACAAAGAAATTGGTTCTGATATGATGGCATCATGGCATCATGATGGTATGGGTCGGGTGGCCCCTTGATGATGTTGAGATTGTTGTTGATGTCAGCATTGCTGTCTGCATTAATAGAGTATAAATAAGGAGTGCTGTGGTGATGCCCCCTGAGGGGCTGCCCGATGATGCACTGCACTCACATCAAAGCACCATGGGGGACAGCATTGGATTGAAGGTTTAGTTTTGTATATTTAGTTACTTTATATTTTATAGACAAGTGTTTTTCAACCTTTTTTGAGCAACGGCACATTTTTTACAAATCCTGTGGCACAGCACAAATCAAAAATGTTACAAAATGACACTCTGCAGCTAATTCTCCTGTCTCCAAGAATAAACAAAGCAATTGAGCTACCTACTGCCACCCACTGACATGAAAGAGTATTACATTAGACAGACACTTGACAATGGTAATTGGATGATTTCCCACAGTACACCTAGAGGTCTCTCACGGCACACTAGTGTGCCTCAGCACAGTGATTGAAAATCACTGTTATAGACTGCCTAGGAGACCAATATATTTTTTTTTTACTTTAAATGCTTGTATTTATACAATGCGGAAAAAAAACACCCCCAACGCTTTACAAAGTCCATAGTCATGTCACTAGCTGTCCCTCAGAGGGGCTGACAATCTAACGTCCCTACCATAGTCATATGCCAATAACACAGTCCAAGGCCAATTTTTTAGGCCAATTAACCTAACTGCATGTTTTGGGTATGTGGGAGGAAACCGGAGGGCCCAGAGGCATCCTACATAATCACAAGGAAAACATGCAAACACATTGCAGATAGTACCCTGGCCAAGATTTTAAGCTGTGACACAGTACTGCAAAGGCAAGCGTTCTAGCCATGGAGCCATATAACATTTCAATTCTATAGACTGAAAAACCAGCTTTTGTTGTAAAAAATACCCGAACAGCAAGAGATGGGAAAGTCTCGAGGCTGGTGAGGGACTCTGAATAAGGACTCATCCCTTTCCAGGAAGGGACTGCCTGGCTTACATAGTTACTTATAGTCTGCAAAAAGGCAAGAAGTCCGTGCTGGGTTTTTAAAAGCCCAGCATGTCTGACAAACCAAGTATCATGGGTGCACTCTTTATTAAATGTCCATTTTTTTTTCAGTGCATAAACATATAATACCATAAACTATCATCTATTTTTAGTCCTGAAAAATATTATCCTGAGCAGTATTCCATGTTATCATTATTGTTATTTGCAAAGTACGGTGTAAGTAAACTCATTACACATGTATCAGTGTGATTTAGATGCAAATACGAGTTAAAAAAGTAAATGCGCTGTGAATGTTTGTTTAATGGTGCATAGGTCATTAAATCCCCACAAATAGCACAATTTGCATAATTAACATTCACAGGATAAAAAACTCATTTAAAAGAAGTGGAGGGGGAAAGACAAACATGAACATCACCTTGACTGCAGAAAAGCTCATATCAGACCTAAATCAGAACAATAAAATGATTAAAACTTTGGTCAAATTGTTCCCCAATGTTATTGATTCTGTACGATCATCTTAAAGTTTCACAGTGTATTGAACACAAATTTTCATTAGATCACCTTGGTGAATGTTGTTCAGATGGGGAGGAGAATATTATCCTATTCTCTTTTAACAGATCAGAGAGTTTGTTGTGGCTCTTACGGGCTCTTGGAGCATTGAGATTGGGAATCTGCCTAGATCTTGATAGCCATTCCTCTTTTTAAGCAGATTAAGGGAATTCATTGAACAAACACACACACTAAAGCTGCGTACACACGTGCAATCCGCCAGGACGGATCCACGGACGATGAATGACACTGAATGTACACAAGCCAGATTCTCGCCCGATATCTGGCCGATGCCGATTATCGGGCGAGAAAAATCAGACGTGTGTACGCAGCTTTACCCTTCGATGCTGCCCAGGGACATTTTGAAAAAATGTCTCAAGCAGTGTTTCTCCTGGGTTGTTCTAGAGGTTGTTGGGGGTTCTTTCGAGCAATAAGCAATTTGTACCTCTCAGATCAGTTTAACCGACACCAATGATCTGTAAGGGTGGCAGACATCCTAATGGCCAGCAGTAAAAGGGAAATCCGTCCTACTAACCACCACACTAATATACTGTTGATATAGTAATAGAAAGGGTTCCCTGAACACCTGAAAGTTATTTTATGGGTTCCCCCCATTAAAAAGGGTCCAGAAACACTGCTCTTAAGTCTTCCCACCACCCTTTTTTCTGCCACACCTGGCATCTCCTTCTTTTCTTTTCATCTGGACCTTGAAAAAGATCACAGAATTTGGAACAAAGAGTGAGTGAATTTTTCATTCATTTCATTTAGAATGCCCTTCGGGCAAAAAGTGCATCTAAATTCACCTCCATTGGCTGTTGCAGCCCTGCCAACACCTTCACTCAATTTATTGTGGGTTCAGGTTCTTCAACAGAATTGATTGACTTGATCCAAACTAAAGGAACTCCCACACATCTCGACAGTACAAGATTTGAGAAAATGTCATTTCCATTCAGGCTTCCTTGATGTTGAATTATCCTACTAGGTATAACTATCTAACCATCTGACTAATGGTAACCTGGTGGCACCTAAAATGTATGAATATATCCAAAAAATGTTTTTTGTTTTTCAGTAATTTTTTAACATTTTAATTTTGAATAGAGTAGTCAAGGATTCAAACCTCTGAAAATAGTTTTTTGCTGTTTGTGCACAATTGGAGAAATGTACCTTCCTGCCGAACAGGAAATTAGAGGAATAATTTTCCATAAAGACGGGAAATTCTTTCTTAGAAAGTTGTTCTTGTCCTTGGGGACCCAGACATCAATACAAACTAGACAGAGGGTCCAACCATTCTCTACTTTATCCACACCTAAACATAAAAAGGTTTTTTTTTAAGCTATGTTTTATATACTAATATTTTACAAGCACAGTATACTGCAATACTAATTTTGTGATTTTGCAACCAATGAACTTCTAAATGTGCCTCGTAAATTCCCGGTACAGGCAATTCATCCCATTGGCTTGCTGAATATATTTGGAATACTCAGTTCTCTTTATGAGATGGTGTCATGCAAATAATGAAAATTATCTCTGTGGTTTAATTACACACATCTCAAATGCAATCCAATGATTCACAGCACAGTTATTGCAATGTAATTATTCACCTTTTTCTTTAGCCTTTCTGTAGTTTTGAGAATCTAGAGATGATTTTGAGCTTTCTGTTACCTGTGTGAATCAGATAAATATAAAAATCTGTACTGAAAGCAGTGCTTACAATTTATTCAAGATGTAATGCTTATTTATTTTTTGAATTGAAAATAAAATGCAAAATTTGAATGATTGGCTTTCCCCCTCATAACAAAACCAGACGCTTTGCAAGGCATTGAAGCAGGCTAGGAAAAGGGGGGCAGCAAGAATGTGAGCCCCTCATTTCTGCCGATTCCTAAGAGTATGTCCACCTTCCTTGCCATACCAGGCCCGTCCCTGCACCCAACGGTCCATACTGGGAGGAGAGGACATCGTCCCCACAATGGTATTTCAATATCAAAAGCCTATTATAATCAGGAATGCTCCTTTATTAGGAAGAGCCTGCAAATATTCACCTTCAGCCCCCTCCTGACCCTATGGCTAGTGTGCAATTCCCTGACTCTGCTCTCTGATCTCTAATTAGTCAGTGGTCATATAAAGCTTGCCCAGACCCTGTACCCCTCATCTTTGATAGCATTGGTTTAAGAACTGCTGTGGGTACATTTCCTTCTGGTTCCTGTTGCTGACCAAAGGTTTCTTCTGAACCTTGAGTAGCCTGCTGCATGGATAACCCTTTTATATAAAGTAAAGTTATCTTTTTTTATCTTTAACACTTTTTTTTTTTTTTTAAAGGGGGAAGTTTTTCTGAATGGGAGAACAGAGCTACCTGGGATACTTACATCACATATTAGAGTCTTCTGGGTGCTCCTTCTTTGCATGCCCAGAATGGGATTTTTCCTTTAATGGGGGAAATGCATGGGCAGTGAGATCTGCACTTTTTTTTCCTATTTACAGCAGGCTGCATTACCCAATCTTGCGCCTGCGCAGTGCGAAATCAGGTGATATAGAAGAAGAAGAAGAAACAAGATGGGTGAAGATGACTGTACCTGACGCTTCTTCTATGCTGGGACAAGGGTGAATTAAAAAATGGCTCGAGACCCAGTTGGGCAAACCTTTGGAGGGATTGAGGGATCTTCTGAAGTTAAGGTGAACTTCCACTTAAAATAACTCTCCTGGCTGACTGACTCTAATATGTGACGATTGGCTCTGTCTTCTTACGTGCTTTTGCCCTGAGATTTGGCTTGTACTGTCCCGATTGCCTGCCTTGTGGGTTCCTAGTTATTTTTCCTTAGTCCTTTTACATCCCCATTCCCGACACCATCCTTTGCATACCTCTGGGGGCACCTGAATGCTAACGCAGTACAATTAGCCTTTAGAGGCTGAGCGGAGACTTGGGAAATTGATGTCTTGTCATTGACGTTTGACCAAAGATTTACATGTTAGCTTCCTTTCAAGTAGGTAGAGTTTGAAGTTTGTCCAACTTTGTCACTAAAAACTTTACAAGCTTTTATTGAACTTCTTCAAGAGATGTTCTTTTTTTCTAGACTAGAAGAACAGATATATTGTACATCACTGCTCCAGATTCTGCATATCAAACTGTTTAACTGTTCTCTCAATTATTAATCAAATATGGTTTTTCCCCCTCCTTTCCAGCTGACAATAATAAATGTAATGATGATTTCTGTTCTATTAGAAATTCCTTATTCTCTTATCTATCCGTACCCTCAGCTTCAGATGAGAAGGCTTTTTACATAGCTCCTATTATGTTTTTGCCTTTTCTTTCCTGGCTTTATGAATTTTTAAACATAATTTATGTATTTTTAATGCAAAATAGTCCTCCTGCACTGGCCTGCTCTTCCTATCTCATGGATAATGAAAGTATGTGTTGCTGCTTAGAAAAACCTTTCATTCATAATTTCCCTATTGTTTTCACAAACCAGGATCGGGATAGGAGGAAATACTTTAATGTTATTTGAAGCTGAACCTCAAGAAAACAGCCTAATACATAGCTTAGTAAATAATTTATATTTTTCTTCAGTCCTGAGAGTTACAGAACCCCAACAGACAGTAGAGATTTGTCAGCGACTTAGCGGATAAATTGTAAGTAAACCACCAGATTTAGACCTCTTTCACTCTTGGTTAGCCATTACCAAATGCATAGACCTAGGAGTGGTAAACTGTATCTAATGGTTTATGTTTGCATGTGTTGCCCTTGTTGTAGCAGTCTGGTTCTTCTTCAAGAGAACCATGTGGTCAGAAGTAGGGCAAGATTTATACTCATTTCTCCCCTAGGCCAGCTAGCTTGTGCTCAGGGGACAAATATTGGAGGATGGCCATGATTAAAGTGAAAGCTTGTGGTGGAACCATGAACAACCAAACTTGCTATTCACCACATCTGTAACCATAACTGCATGCAAACACGTGCACAAAACATTTCCATTCACTTCTGTTTAGTTGAAGGGGAGCTGTTGGGATTAAGCCTGCAGTAGAACGCTGCACAACCACAGGCCTGTAACGGCCCTAAATGTTGGGTTCCCAAGAAGCTGTTGGCCATATTGTGTGAATATACACAGCATATAATACATTGTGGCATGCTCTCTATGGTGCCATGATTTCTGTGCTCCACTCACCTTAAGGGGCACTTTCATTTTTTTCCTAGTTTGGAGTCTTTGGCCATCTTTATTGGCCAAAGTGTTATGATGATTTAACTCCCACCGGTGCACATGGGTGTTAGTTCAGCTCCACACAAATTCATGCTGCACTGTGCATTGAGCTATACATGTGCAATGTGTTGTACTTGACCAAAAAAGCTGGATGAACATTTAAGTGATATGCAGATATTTCTCAATGAATTTATTCACAAATAATCTATAAACCAGTAATAATAGGGGATGCATTATATAGTAATAAACACTATGCACAGTATTGTGTATGATAGTGTAATACCAAGATAATCTGAAGTTAGGGCGCTGCAGCATGGTGGTTGATGGATAATTTTCAGCAGTGTTTTTTGATGAAGCTGACTTTGGCACAACCAGTATCAGAGTTGGAAAAACATTTCAATATGGCCACCTTTTATTCCCCTTATTGAGCAACTGAGAATAATGTGCATTGTGGTATGATAAGCTGCAAAAATGCAATATGACCTATTTTTTTAATTTATTAGGTGAATTTGCCAAGTCATTTCCAATGGGCTGCCCAATGGAACATGTCTTAATGTGGAAACACGCACTGTGGCACTCTCTGTTTTCGTCTGGTCCACAATGCATTGCTTTAGTAACTCTTAAGGACAACCTTTGTGGCTTAGTGAAATACAAACTCACACTAGAGAAAGAGGTCAGAGAAGTCTTTAGTTGAAAAGGAGACTACCAGGTAAAAATTTACAAAAAGTTGAAAAAAAATCCATTAAAGATGAATTAAACAGGAACAAAGATGAAGAAAATGCATATATTGTGGTATTGTGGCAGATAATCCATATAAGCACAAACAAGCTACTTAAGCTTTTGTGATTAGGGCAGGGAGATCTGATTAAAAAAAACAACGTATGGAAAAGTCTCATAGCTGGTTGCTACAGTTAAACAAATTCAGACAATGATTTTATTACTATTTGTCTCTTCTTGTTTCATTGACTCTGCTCTGTCATGTCTTATCCTTGTATAACAAGGAGAGGAAATTTAAATTGTTACTAGTGGGATCACAGATAAAAATATAAATCAAGATATTTTATTTTTTACCCATTCTATTGGCAGAACATAATTATGGTTGAAGGTAGAGCAATGTAGACAGATATTAGTAGAAGTTGTAAGTAAGTAGTAGATGTAGAAGTGATAAGTCTGAAGCTCTGATTTATGCGTTTTTGGGGCTTCTGCTATCTGGTTTCTGACATTGCTGAAACATGTCATTCAAATTTATTTATAGCATCATCTCATAATTTTCTAACCATTTGAGATGTGTTTATTGGAGTAGGATACATATGTCAGCAAATAATCTTTGTGCTTATGGCATATAGATTTGTAATTATCTGGTGAACTTCCTGCTCCACCCATCATGCTGCTATGTGCTATAGAGAGATGTCCATCTGTTTCCCGCAATTTAAAGCGCCATGAAATACAAGTAATTGCAGCACATTCAATGGCAGCTGTTGAGCTTCCTTTATATGACTGAACGGTTTGTTGTTACATTTTATCTTTGTGTGGTGCAGATATGAGGCCTTTTAATCTCGTATTAAACTCTCCTCTTTATTTGCAGCTTTTTGTCTGCACTGTTTTAATATTTCCATGCAGATGTTCTATAACCTATAGAGGATGAATGGAGCCCTCTTACAGAAATGGGTAGAATCATGAGGGCATGGCAGTCACAGTAGAGTGTTTGTAGCATTGCTGAGCCATGTGGATTAATATACAGCTGAATGGAGCAGAATAGCAAATGTTTTCTGTGGCTCAACATATAAAAAGGAATATAATTCACCCTCTATGACATCACCAGGCAGGGGGTAATATTTATATATAGTAATATATCAAAGCGTGCAGCAAAATCACCACCAAGCTACTCATCCGAGTATTTACTATTGAAGCGTGAACTGTTCCATTTGTATAACAATTTGATGGAGTGAATATGATGGAGTGATTCATCCCATAATGAAACATTTGGTCTACAACATTTATTTTCAGCTGCTAGATGTGTTCATCAGACTCAAACCTTTCAAAATAGCATTGAAAGCTATGTTGGTCACTGCCTGTTGGTGCTGCTGCCCATTACTTCTTGTTCCTTCTCGTCATTGTCATTTGGGGCTGAAGGTTTTTGCTTGTTGGTGCTATATGTCGCTGCCTCTTGGTGCCAATGGTCACTGCTACCATTAGTTAGAATTTACCGGCTCTGTTGTTCACTTTCTCTTGTGCTGCTGGCAATTGCTTCTTGGTGCCTTATGGTTAATGATTTTGGGGCTGCTGGTTTATTCCTCTTGTGTTGCGTCCCTTTGTATTTCTGGTCACTGCCTTTTGGTGCTGCTAGATATAGTTTCTTGGTGCTGCAGGTCATTGCTTCTTGGTGCGTCTGTCCTTTTTTTCTCAGTGCTTCTGGTTATGCATTTTGGGGCTGATGGTTTTCCCTGTTGATGCTACAGGTCACTGCCTTATGTGGCTGCTGGTCACTGCCTTTTGGAACCGCTTTGTGTTGCTGAACACTACTTTTTCATTCTGCAGACCACTGCTACCATTAGTTAGCTTTTCAGTGCTCTGTTGGTCACTTTCTCTTATGCTGCTGGCTATTGCTTCTAGGTACTTCTGCTCACTGCTTCTTGGTGCTGGTCAACACATCTTTGTGCTTCTGGTCACTGCCAATGGTCACTGGACAATGCTGGACTGTGCTGGTCACTGCTACAATTAGAATTTCAATACTTGGGTAATTATTTCACTCAGAACCATATCATCACCAAACACTGCTTGTTAAAGCGTACCTAAACAACCCTTTAATGTAAAGTAAAAATTCTGTTGTTTGTCATTAAAAAATAAAAGGGTGTAACACCACCCCCTATTTCTCAATTGCCTAGGCCATCAAGAATGAATGGGAGTGCAAAGCCTCATGAAATACCTATGTCACGCATCCTGGGAGGCTCTTGGGTGTTCCTTCTGCGCATGCCGAGCATCTCAGGCATGCACAGGAGCCTTTTCATGAAAAGGGAAAAAATTACCGATCTGATGCATGTGCAACATCACCCGACGTCACAACACTCAACCTACGTCACCTAACCTACGTCACCTGATCTCGCACCTGGGTCAGGGAATGTAGGAAGAAGAAGAGGCGAAGATGGCGGCGCCTGGACCACCAGCCTGAAGATGGATGCTGGGACAACACGGGACTTGATGGAAGAGACCTCTGGATGGATCGGACTGCCCTGCGAAATTGAAGGTAAGAGTATTTTTCTGTTTTGGGGGATTTCGAGTTTAGTTCCTCTTTAAGATCATCAATTTATAGCCTTCCTATGAATGGAAATTCACTGACCATGTGCAGAAAAATTTTCCTGAATGGTCTGTGTTGCTGCAAGAAGCCCCAAAGCAAATATATTTGTAGATTGTAGATAGTTAAATAGTGAACTTGCTGTAGAATGATGGGGAGGGGTTACTACTTTTTAAGGATAATGTTACTAAAACTACAGCCCTCATTTATTATCATACAAGCAAGAAGTAGGATATAGATGTCAATGTGCATTGAGAAAAAGGAAGGGACAAGCAAACACAGAATGCCATGTTCTACACTGTCCTGTAAAACAATAGACTGGTGGCCACTGGTCACTGAGACAACTGGACTGGTGGCCAGTGAGACTACTCTTCCCAGATGCCTTTTGACAACATTACAATTTGTATAATGATTGCAAACCAATATCTACAAGCTTGAGACATTTAGCAATTAGCATGCTAAGAAAAAAACAAATATACTTTGGATGACAGCAAACTCAAAGGTCTGAATGACTCATAACTCTTCAACTTTTATAAGCAAAAATACATTTTCCTACGACTAAATAAAATTTCTTAGTAAGACAAAAAAAGGATATTTGATATATTACATAACGCCTACAAAATGTAACAACTTGCTAGCACCAGCTGAAAAGAATCACAAGACAAGAAACCTTTAGGAGGAAACAATTGTGGAAGTCACGTAACGTTTGACAGATTTCACACACACCTGCCGTGCAGCTGAAGTTTTTAGTTTTTAAAAGGTGATGGTACATTGGCCCCACTCCTCATCAAATAATGAAATATCAGCACAACCCTATATGCAGACAAACTGCAATCATTGTATGCCCCAGGGCCCAGCAATGTGCAGCGTTCCAGGTGCTCTGAGACAAAAGCCCAAATGTTTGTACTATATCGCCAGGTCAACAGATGGTACAAAGCCTGAGCTCATGGAGTGTGCAACATACAGCAGAGCATCCAAGACTGAGCTCAGCACCCGTCAACTAGAGTTTAAGCACCCATGACTAAGCTTAGAACCCCCGGGCTAGAAGTTAGGCACCCAGAGTTAAGCTTTGCACCCCTCTGCTACATTTAATGCATCTGAAAAGTAAAAGCACATTCTTATCATATTAATGATAAATACATTTCATTCTGGAACTGTGTAAAGACCATCTGTGCTAATTTTACATTTCCTGAGAAATTCTATCAGACGTGTTGGCAATGTTCAAATGCTAAACTGCAGTTTAATAACGTCAGTAGTTTTCAATCATTACTTAATTTAATTTGTTACCATTTAAAGGTCTATGAATCTCCCCAGCACTGCCATTCACTTTTCAATGTATCAAGCAACTCAATGGATCAGAGCATCACTTGTGATATATGAAGATTGGAAGCTTGAAAAGTTTTTAGTTTTGCTTCACTAAATTTCACGAAAAATTTACTTTTTTCTTTAATCTGCAGATGATTGTGGTTTCCATAAAAGTGGAAATTTGCATCTGTTGTTAAAAGAATACAAGCTTCTATGTGGCAAGGATAACTTGGATTTATTATCTCCTTATCTTGTGATTGACTCTTTTATAGACCCCTTTGCAGTTAACCGCAGTTTGGCAATCACTTTGTCATGTGATTAAGTGCAGTTGAGGTTGAGATGGGGTTCTTCTTCCAGAGGAGGTAAAGCAACCACATGGCAAGAAGCAACTAATTTGCTTTTTGGAACAATCCACCACAAACGGCAACTACATCCACATGCAAACGTGGGCACAAAATTCTTCTTAATATATTCAAAGAAAATTGGAGCACGGATAAACACATGATTAGCCACAAGTCTGAAATAGCCCTTAAAGTTTCAAAATTTTGTATGTTATCAAGTGAACCTATTTAATCATAAGTAGAACTCAGTATTCCAGTGCAATATTAAAGCCAGTCTTGTATCTCAGAAGGCTTGATCCAATCAAGGAAATCCACAATGACAGAAATATGAGAGTTGATGTTGTAGATGTCCATCTGATACTGCCAAGTGTTTCTTTTTGGGTCCCTAACCTTGGACAAACAAATATACAAATATACAGCCAATGAAGTCTTGGTAAAATCAAATCTCTTGATATGAATTTTGGATCATCGTGACAACCAGATTCAAATACATTGAAAATTGTTTTTTTTTTACCTTTACATTTGCATGGAGTGTAGCTTTAAACCAACAGGGGTAATTCCTATTTAACTGAAGGAGCTGAAATTGTGCATGGATGGGCGTTAATTCCTAAAAATGCCCAATAAAACTGTGTGTTAATCACACTGAAAAAAGAGGAAATTTCTGTATTTTATTATTGTAAATGGTTCTAAATCTTTCAAAGCAACAGTGCAACTGGCTTCAATGGATTCATTCACAAGAGAACCATTCACTGCCTTTTTCTTCCCCCAGGCAATGTTTACATAAACTGCAAACATATGTTAGAAACTTAGGAAAGTGCTGCTGTCAGCTCCCCCTGAATGTAGGCAGGTGAAGATTGTACACCATTACTGTTTACCTACATATGAAAAATGTTTCATTTATCCTCAAAGTTTGTTTTTCCTTGTTTTGTTTTGCTTGAAAGACCCTGTGATTAATTACACCAACAGGATACCAAATGGAACAAGATTTTTGCTGGGTCACTCTTTAGAAGTTTTCATTTTTTATTTTAATGTTGTTTTTTCTGAAGCTTTTAAAATGTTAATTCTTTTTTCTTTAATAAAGTGGGTTTTTTGTGTAAGTTTTGTTTTTGGTGCTTCACTGGTCAAATTACAGTCCGGCCAGCACAGATGGGATCATTACACATGTACGAGTTATATGGGAGATTCTGCTACCAGTTCACCAGGACAGAAGCATTTAACTAAGGTTGTGTGCTACAACCCTGTGACAGATCCTGCATCTGACCATGAATACATAGTTCTAATACCAATGGCTGGTAACCAAGAGCCTGGGGCAATTTGACCTTTTTTTTTCTGAAGTAAGCAACTTTTGGCATCAATGGTCTTTTTGGATCTATACTGAGGGCATTCTGACACACAGTGTATTCTTTCTTCCATTGACTACTAATGTAAGGGGGCATTTTTACCACTGATATTTATTTTAAGGTACATTGTTTCCACTTGGCATCAATGAAACATTTTTCCATTTTCCATTGATCACTTTCCATTGATCAATAAATGCAGGAATGCAATGTAATATAATGTAACAGTGCATTTGTTTATCGCTGTTGTTCCTTAATGACCCTCATGGAGTTCCAGTGTCCTTGCAACTTCCTACATACTCCAATAGTTCTAAAGTTTCTTTGTGGCCCTAGAGTTTCTGCATTCCTGTGTGACTATGTACATCCCTTAAGAATACTGTAAACTGGTATTCCCAGAGTTCTTCAGTAACCCCTGACTTCCTTATGTGACCACAGTGTTTCTGTATTGTCCTTGAGCATTTGGGTTTATGGATGAGCGAGCAATTTTTTAAAATTTGGTCTTGTGGCGAATTGTGCCATTCTCGCTTATCAAACATGTAGGCGAGAATGGCCTTTGTAAATGTGGACCGAACTTTTGGGACCTGCAAGACCAATCAGGGGAGCGGAGCTGTCAGCTCTGCTCCTCTGATTGCTGTAGCAGTCCTGTACTTATGGGTTCCTGGATAGAGTTTCTCTATCCAGGAACACAGTGTGAGTCTAGCTGGCTGCTCATAAATGAATGCAGTGTGGGAAAAATCCTTTGATTTTTCCCACGGCGGCGTTCATTCATAAACGCAAGCCGCATGACTCAGGACTCTGAGAGGAGGAGTATCACGGCTGCATTTATGAATGGAGCCGCAAGAATCCTCCTCTCAGTAAGAGATCCCCGGGCACTACAGGTCAGAATGATAATATTAGCTCGTTATTAGTCATTTATTATTAAAAAAAGAATCAAATACTCCTTCATTATTACATATTAGATCAGTATTTTCCATCCATGACTGTCTGAGTCCCTGGGGTTTCACTAGTGGTTGCTAGAGAGTCCTTCACAAATGGTGAACCAATTTCCCACTTGGACATAGTTCTGTCACCAAATTATCACTGTGATTATCACATCCTCCTATAGTGATTTCCGATGGTTTCGCAAAATTTAGTCGGAAGTTTCGTCAGATGTTCGAGGAAATTTTCGCAAGAATGCCTCGCTCATCCCTATTTGGGTTCCACTATTCTTGTTGCCCTGAATACTACTTATACTTTAGTTATTCATATTTACCTGTTCCCTTATGTGCTGCTGTATCTTTGCATTACTCCAGCTACAAGTTTCAGTCTACAGACGCTAAGTTTCCTTGCCTGCCATGATCCTACAACATCCTGCTTCTCTCCACCAGTGGTTTCCACTTAATGCGTAGTCTAGGATCACAGCCTGGGAAAAGTCAACAGAAAAGTTTATGGCAAAGCCCATCACCTGTGGGTGCTCTGCTGAACATCAATCTTCAGTTGGTGGTCAGTATAAGAATGTCCCATATATTGGTGGGTGGTGGGAACAACAAGTCCCCTTTTAGCCGGGGAGTTGGTGTCAGTGGATGAGTTTTAAGAGGTTCTGCTGGGCCTGTGATTGAAAGAAAGAAATTTGTTGACAAAACTATGTCAAAGTGGGAAATTGGTCCATCATTTGTGAAGGACTCTCTAGCAACAAGTAGAGAAACCCCAGGGACCCAGAGAGACATAGATGGAAAATACTGATCTTTTATGTAATATTGAAGAAGTATTCAATTTTTTTTTTTTAATATTGAATGACTAATATCAAGCTAATCATATCATGTGGTATATATATATATATATATATATATATATATATATATACAGAGAGAGAGAGAGAGAGACTTTTTTTCTGTACTTTGAAAGTTACATCAAGGACAGAGCATTCTGCGTTATTATCTAATATGTTTCTTCTGTAAGAACAGTATTTTGTTATGTGGTTAGATAAATAATATAATACATTTAGCGGGAAGTTCAATAGCGGTGGGTAAATAATATTATTATCCATTTCCTGTATCCTGTAAGCCGCTGTCTTGGCCAGCAGAGTTGTCAGACCTTGAAAGAAATATTACTCCCATTAAATGAGAGACCTGTAGAAAAGCAGCAGCAATTTGTGGACAATGTAAGGTGCAATGATGTACAAATTGATACCTAAGTACCAAAGCTGACTCAGGATTGTCTTTATTACCACTTCTGTTTTAAAACTGACACAAAATTACACTGAAAAAATATAGAAAGCATTGTAAAGCTCACTTAATGTTACTTTCAATTTGATAAAAACAAAAAATAATCTCCTCCAAGCCAAATATATGCAGTGCAAGTGTTCCTGTGACCTTTATTGTGATATAGTACGTACTTTGGTTCTGCTGATGATAAAGCAATGTTGTCATCTTGTTTGTAAACTTAGCCCCAAGGAGCTGCAGGCATCATTAGATGCCGTAACTTATTTTAAAGAACTTTTGTCCACTATGCTACATGCAGTAGCTCCCCATAAATTTTTTAAAAGGTATAATTTGCATATTGCTTGACACAAGAACCAACCCCCATGTGCAAGAGGTTGGAGTCAGACAGTAAATTCTGCTGTTGGGGAGGAAGGAAGAGAAGGGAATGAAGTAAAATCAAATATTTATGTATCCCAAAAACGTTTGGTGGTTCAGCAGTGGATGTATGCTGTAGACATTACAAAAAAGTTCACGTAGCAGGAGTTTAGAATATATTAATTTGCAAGTCAAGGTGGCTGGTGACATTTAAAGTGCTACACAGATGCTGCAAATTTTCAAAATGAAGTTCTGCATATGCACACACTGGGGTTTTTATAAAAAAAGAATTTATAGGATATTCACAAAGCAAAGCAAATTCTCATTGCAAGTGATATTTTAGCCTAATATATGAGATGAAGTGCTGTGGGACTTCAACCATCCAATCATGTGCAAGATTCATTTTTTTTTCAGATTTCCTTGCACATGTTTCGGTATTATTTGCAATTGACTAGTAAAGCTGTCATTCACCATTCATGGATCTGTCAGGATGGATCCAGGAACAGCATCAGGTGACCATCAGGATGGCTCCATGAACGGCATTGGGTGACCATCAGGATGG